>NC_069503.1:762881248-763181248 GCF_027579735.1 Bombina bombina | reverse complement strand
GGGAGGAGGAAGTGTTCGCGTTGAATGTGAAATACTCAGAGAGAGCCTTTTCTACTTCCTCAAGGATAAGGGGGTTATCTAAGAGTGAGTCATCTAGTCTCCAATTTCTGTTAGTGATTGGTAGTTCAGGCCACACAATGGAGCAGGTGACTGGAGCATGGTCCGACCAGGTGATATTACCTATATCACATTGTGTAATGAGGGATAGACCATAAGAATCTGTCATCACATGGTCAATGCGTGTATAACAATTGTGTGGTGCAGAGAAGAAGGTATAGTCCCTTTCATTGGGATGCAGTATTCTCCATGTGTCATGTAATGCGTGATTAATTAAGGCATTTCTAACTTTCTTAAGAACTGGGGCAGGCACACTGGTGGTCCCTTTTGAGGCATCCATGAGGGGGTCCAGGCCAAGGTTATAGTCGCCAGCCAAGAAAACCACTCCCTTGGCATGATCTAGCAATGTGTTCAGAACATTTTTGAGAAATTTATCCTGAGCTTGATTAGGTGCATAGACGTTTAGTATAGTGAGATGTTGGCCATATAGTGTACCTACCAATAGGATATATGTACCATTTGGATCTTTGGTGAGATGTGTGATTTTGAAGGGCAGTGTTTTGTGAATGAGAATTCCAACCCCGCCTTTTTTATTTGGGCCAGAGGTGAAAAGGGAAATAGGAAAGTGTCTGGGATTTCAGTGGGGTTCTTTTCCTTTTTGAAAGTGAGTCTCTTGTAGCAAGATGATCTGGCTTTTTAATTTGTTTAATTCTCTGAGCGCGTTGGAGCGTTTGCCCGGATTGTTAAGTCCTTTAGCATTTATTGAAGTTAGTTTAAACGAGTTTTCTTGAAACCTACTGTGAGGCATGTTAAAAAAAAAGGGGGAAGGGAGAAGAGGGAAGGAGAAAGAGAACTAAAAAGGGGTAGAGGAAAGTTAATAACGGTACAATGAGGCGAAATTGAGCTGTGCAATCAAGTCTAATACCCTTTGTAAATTATTAGGAAAGTCAACTTGAGTAAGGACAGAAAGTAAAACAGAAAGTCAAACTCCAAGATTGGAGTTGAGAACCTTTGTTTTTAAAAGGTAACTACACTGGGGAAGTGTTTCCACAACCGACTATGTGGAGTGCTTAAGAGAGAGGGCTTGATATTTGATGGCATGGATAGTGGGAGAGGGGAGAAGGTATGGGGGGAAGGGGATGAAGGGAGGATAAGGAGGAAAAGGGTGTGGGGGGGTACCCAGCATACAATATATAAGTAAATTTGTTAATTTAGCAAATTTGGTCTGATAATTCCAGGACAGGAAGCTGCCCAGGCTCTATGTAAGTGTCCCCTAGGAGGTTTTCCTCAGTAGGGGGCAGTAAATTCAAGAGGCTTTTGTACCTAAGTTATAAATATAATACCATAAAATAATGATACCTTATATGTGTGAGACAGCTTCCATAGGGAGAGGTCAAGACCTTTAGTGTAGTGAACATGCATCTTCCAAAAGTGTACATGAGATTGGAGAGTTATAAGGATTTACAAACATATTAAACAGTCAAGAAAAAAAACAAAAACATTCCTGATAAACTACAACAAGAGAAAACTTTGTATAACGTTTTAACTATATAACTCTGTAACTCAGCATGAGCAGTTATGCAATGAGTGTTCAAAGGGATACAATTCTGTCCCATGTTGAGAGGTACCTACACAGGAAAAAAGAAACTAGTTATGCAATCTATTACATAATTAAATCAATGAAGGAAAGTCAGTGTCACTAGAACACCTGAAGAGTGCTCTTAAGGTAAAACCAGACTTGTTATTCTGGTGAGACCAGTCTGAGTGCTTAAACCCAAGTGATAAAAACCAAAAAGGATACTTTTTGAGTGAGAGTACATCTAGCTAAATTCTTAGCTTCTCCTTTCGTTCATTTTCACTTTTGTTTTGAGTAGTCTAATTTCTCAGTAAGAGATCCCCCAGGGGCCACAGGGCCAATGTGGCCAATGGAATTGATGTTGTGACTAAACAAGTTTCAAAAAATTCTCCTGGTCAAGTAAACAGCACATTGCAGATATGTTATAAAACCTTTACGATTGAGTACAAGAGGAAGGCCGAGAGGTTTCGTAAGGGCCGTCATCCTGGGTTAGAAAAAGCTTCTGAGGGTGTAACGGATACCTAGGTATCTCTATTATTTAGTAGAGGATCCCTTCTGTCCGAGGCAACCGGTAGGGATAATTCTTTGCAGAAGAGGCTGAGGTCTGATCCTGGTCTGAAAATGGCCGATTTGTTATTAGCTGTGGCTATCAGCGAAACTGGGAAGCCCCATCTGTATTGAACCTTGTGTATTTTCAGAGAACTGGTAACATGGGATAAATCCCTTCTTTTCTGGAGAGTGGTAGGGGAGAGGTCAGTGAACAACTGTATTTCTTCCCCTGCGTGCATAATTGGATGTTTTTCTCTTGCACAGCGGAGGAGGTCTTCTTTGTCTTTATATTTGAGAAATTTGACAATTATATCCCGCGGCGGGGCCTTAGGTGGAGGTTTGGGCCTTAAGGCTCTGTGAGCCCTTTCTATTTGAATATCTGTACCGGAAGGATCATCTTTAATTACTCTGAAAAGGACTTGGAGATAACCTTCAATCACCGGGAAAAGATTGTTTCGGTAACTCCCCTTATTCTGAGGTTATTACGACGTGTCCTGTTTTCCAGGTCTTCCAATTTGTCAGAGAGTGTATTTACTCTATTATCAAGCTCCTGGACACATGAGGTGTTAGTTTGAACTTCAGCCACTAATGCACTGTGTTTTGTTTCTAATGTGATCACTCTTTTATCCATGGCCCCTAAATCTTTCCGTAGGTCACCAAACAGTGTACTCATTTCGTGCAGAACTATTTTGATGTCATCTTTGGATGAAAGATGGGTGATGTCCTTCTATGTAAGAAAAGACCCCATTCCAGGGTCTTCCATGCAGACTGTCTCTGCCATAGTTGTCTGTAATTATGCAGCTCCTTCTGTCTTTGAGGAGTGTGGTTCCTTAGGTATTAAATAATGGTTGAGAGTTTTGGAAGAGGGAGTCTTGTCACCTTTAGTTTGCCTCTTGCAAGGCATCACCTGATCATCCAGGTTTGATCCCGTAATTTAAAGTAGAAATTCTTTGTACTTATGTAGGGATTTATTGAGGGCCCCTAGTCTTGATGTGATAACATAAAGGGGGGAGTGTTCTTTCTTTCAGGCCTGCTGAATTATATATATACCGGTATAGAGCCTCTATTTGTTATGTCTCTTCAATAAACTTGCGTGAGAGGGGTTCTTTTGCTAAGTTTTATACAGACTGGTGATATTTAGAGATATAAAGTACGTAAGCAGTGAGAAGTCCCCCTCCTGAGCACCTAAAGTACTCTGAGGTGGGGCCCTGTAATGGCGTCTCCCTATCTGGAGTTTATGACGCACTTGAAACTATCTGCGGTTGTCTGGGCTTGCTCTCTATAGATTACTATTTGTGGGTATGTAGCAGACTGTTCTTAGCCTTTATCCTAGGCTGTAATTGTGGATCAGTCCTCACCGAACCCTCTATAGAAAGTTCCGGGAGTCAGACAATCTCCATTGAGGTCACCCCCGCAGTAGCCTTTGAAGTAAAAAACGCTCACCTCTATCTCGGTCGTGTCCGTGTATTAAATAGTGCAGACCGTTTGTCATTAAATCGCCGCTCCAAGGTGTTCTTCGAACTTGCGTACTCAGCTGCGGGACCTTCAGCTTCCGATGTTCCTTAGTTGCAGCGGTAACAGGCCCCAAACAGAGCTCCCCCAGGGAGAGCCGTGCAGGTTCTCCGGGAGACACCCTGCCAATGTTGTTTGTAGAGAAGGGTTATCGGGTACTCGAGTGGGATGAAATTAGGGTTGATATGCCATCAATAAAAGCATTTGGTCGGTATAGAAGACAGGAGCCCTTCTAACTAGCTGCCATCTCCTAGCGTGGCTAGACTCCGCCCCACAATCTGGCACTTTTATTAATACAATCAAATATAATATAATTCTAATATAAATTATAGGGGGAAGGAGTATCCCAGTAAACTGAGTCAACGTAAAATAGGGATCGTCTCCAATTTTTCCAGGGCTGCTTTTTATTCCCAGTCCAGCCCTGCACACACACTCCACACATATACTTGCACATATAATTAGACACACACACACGCATGTAATTACAAATAAACACACACATACACATGCTTACACACATTCATATTTACACACATTGGTGTTAATATAATAACTAGATTTAATGTCACTTAATATAAATATAACATCCAAAGATTTAAACCATACAGTGAACAAACACAGTAATAATTTTCTGCAGAAAAGAAGGGAGTCTGCATTAGATAGAATGTTGAAGTATTATGCTGATTTTTTAAAATTTTTTATAATATTCATGCATCTGTGCAAATGATTTCAGATTATATAAACATGCAGCAACCCACAAACTGATTATATTTGTTTTCCTTTGGAGACTTGTATGTACAAAAGAATACTTTTAGACAATGAGCCAGGGTCAGTGGGACACAGTGTATAAATAAAATAAGAAGCAAAACTTACATTTTTACAATAAGCAAAACGTACCCTCTTTACTGGCAGCAGGGATCCATCACTGAGAGCAGCATGGCTGTGTGTGTGTAATCTGACACCGTTCCTCACACGGAGCAGACAGCTAAATGCAGAGCCACACTGAAGCTGATCCGATGCAGGAAGAGCAATTTTGAATTTGCTGGTCTGTCTGGAAGGGGATTTGAGCGCCCCAGAATATATTGCTCTGAAGAAGGGAATGGAAGTTGCTCTGCCTGTCTAAACTGATCAGTGCAGTGGTGATCATCGCTGTCAGTATATATTGCAAATGGTCACACTGATCTCTAGATTACATTTCAATAATGTAATAATTTTATTGTGCTATAAATAGGAGGGGGCAGTAAAAATCCAGGGGGGGCAGTTGCCCACTCTTGACCCAACTTGTGGTCGCCCATGGGAGTAATGTGATGATTAAAGTTCTTCAATGGAGTAATGTGATGATTAAAGTTCTTTCACACCTTTTTAAAAAAGGTGGTTTACTAGAGGTCTATATGGATAAGTCTAAATAGATGTCTTATGGTATATAGGAAGGTGTGTTATCCTCAAGCATGGGCCCAAAATAATGGTAGCAAATCCTGAGCTGTCAATAGAACTCTACTTATAACCTAGGAGGCCATACTCTGCATAATGGAAATCCATATTTAGGTATAGGATGTATGGACACTGAAAATCTAGGATGCAACTTTAATGTGAAGCTCCTAATTGTATTATAAGAACCACATCAGTTTCTTTTCTTCACTAGAAGGTATACATATTTCTTAAAAGTGTTTGGCTCTAAGACACTGAATATAAGAGCTTGCAATCAAAAATAATAGAAACTATAGACTAAACCTTCCAGGAGACTATTATAAAATACACACACACATATATATTGTTTCAGCCTCCTATGGGCCTCGTCAGTGAGGTGAAGCCACATTCCTCTAAGCACACTGGGAAAGGAGTCCACGTCGGGGTTCCCCCATCACCCATAGGGAGACTTCCCCAGGGTCATATTAATTTGTATACAAAGAGAGAAGCGCTCTACCAGGAACGAACAACAGCTCATCAGCTAGTTCTATGGCTATTTACCATCCGGAGGCAGCCTCTTTTTGACCAGTGTGATTTTCACAGAGGAAAACTTTCTGGAAGTATATCAGTCTGATCCCGCCAAGTAAGGTCAGTCCAGCCCCGAAATACCCGGCAATTCTCCTCTGAACAAGGAACATGGCAACCCCAGACGATCGTTTCGGCCTCCTATAGGCCTTGTCAGTGAGGTGCAGCCACATTCCTCTAAGCACACTGGGCAAGGAGTCCACGTCTGGGTTCCCCCATCACCCATAGGGAGACTTCCCTAGGGTCATATTAATTTGTATATAAAAGAGAAGCGCTCTACTTGGAACTAACAACAGCTCATCAGCTAGTTCTATGGCGATTTACCACCCGGAAGCAGCCTCTTTTAGACCAGTGTGCTTTTCACAGAGGAAAACTTTCCTGAAGTTAACATAAAAAAAACATAACTTTATTATAAAATATAGAAAATACCGAAAATAACCCAAAACAGGTTGGATCACCTAAAGTAGATTTAAAAAAAAATCCTTATTAATGTGGGCATTTCTCGAAGATTGTATAATTTGACTCTTTGAAAAAGAAAAATCAATACTAGTCCAAATTACGCCATACAACTAATGATAGAAATAAAACCAGTCTTCAATAAAAAGTGTTTCAGCTGACAACTTTATGATGTCAGCAAAAACTTGCTGAAAATAATAGTAGTTTGTCCGGGTGGGGCTTCTATTCTTTGTTCCCCTAGATATAGAGGCCCGGAATGTTATATATAGTACTCTGAAGAGGTATCTCGCTGTGCCTGCTCACATCTCTATACTTTCTACAGTACTGATATAAATGAGGAACTTGCTTACTCTGGGTTTTCTTATAATACGGTTGTCTGGAAGGTTTAAGCTTTTAGACCATATGTTCTGTAATTTTTGTTTTTATGATCCTAATAGCATTCTGCAAGGTAGCCAACTCAGTAATATATTTCAACATAAACAATTGCTAAAAGATATAAGTATCAACATTTTAAATGTTTAAATTAACCTTTTTATTGTTTGTACATGTTCTCTTTTTTGAAGGGATGGACAAGAATGGCTTGAAATGAGGAAAGGAGTACAATCAAAACTAATGAAACCCAAAGAAGTATCCAAAATGGATACCAAAATTAATGAGGTAAAACTGTGAATGTAAATAATCCTAATGATTTTTATCACACAAAAAAAATAATATAGGATTTCTATGTTAATGCACCAGAAAGGAAAATATATATATATATAGTTTTATGCAAAAGTTTAGGCACCCCTGACAATTTCCATGATTTTAATTTATAAATAATTGGGTATTTGGATCAGCAATTTCATTTTTAACTATCAAATAACTGAAGGACACAGTCATATTTCAGTAGTGAAATGAGGATTATTGGATTAACAGAAAATGTGCAATATGCATCAAAACGAAATTAGACAGGTGCATAAATGTGGGCACCCTTGTCATTTTGTTGATTTGAATACCTGTAACTACCTAGCACAGATTAATTGGAACACACAATTGGTTTGGTGAGCCCATTAAGCATTGAACTTCATAGACAGGTGCATCCAATCATGAGAAAAGGTATTTAAGGTGGCCAATTGCAAGTTGTTGTTCTCTTTGACTCTCCTCTGAAGAGTGGTAACATGAGGGCCTCAAAACAACTCTCAAATGACCTGAAAACAAAGATTGTTCAACATTATGGTTTAGGGAAAGGCTACAAAAAGCTATTGCAGAGATTTAAGATGTCAGTGTCCACTGTGGGGAACATAGTGAGTAAATTGAAGACCACAGGCACAGTTCTTGTTAAGGCCAGAAGTGGCAGGCCAACTAAAATATCGGAGAGGCAAAGGCAAAGGATGGTGAGAACAGTCAAAAACAGCTCACAGACCACCTCCAAAGACCTACAACATAATCTTGCTGCAGATGGTGTCACTCTGCATTGTTCAACAATTTAGCGCACTTTGCACAAGGAGAAGCTGTATGGGAGAGTGATGCGGAAGAAGCCTTTTCTGCACACACTCCACAAACAGAGTCGCTTGAGGTATGCAAACGCACATTTGGACAAGCCAACTGCATTTTGGAAGAAGGTGCTGTGGACTGATGAAACAAAGATTGAGTTATTTGGTCATCACAAGGGGTGTTATGCATGTCGGCAAAAGAAGACAGCATTCCAAGACAAACACTTGCTACCCACAGTAAAATTTGGTGGATGTTCCATCATGCTGTGGGGCTGTGGAGCCAGTGTCAGTACTGGGAATCTTGATAAAGTTAAGGGTTGCATGGATTCCACTCAATATCAGCAGATACTTGAGAATAATGTTGAACAATCAGTCACAAAGTTGAAGTTACTCCGGGGCTGGATATTTCAACAAGACAACGACCCAAAACACTGCTCAAAATCTACTCTGGAATTTATGCAGAGGAAAAAGTACAATGTTCTGGAATGGCCATCCCAGTCCCCAGACCTGAATATCATTGAAAATCTGTGGGGTGATTTGAAGTGGGCTGTCCATGCTCGGCAACCATCAAACGTAACTGAACTGGAGATGTTTTGCAATGAGGAATGGTCCAAAATACCTTCATCCAGAATCCAGACACTCATTACAGGCTATAGGAAGCATCTAGAGGATGTTATTTCTGCTAAAGGAGGCTCTACTAAATATTGATGCAATATTTCTGTTGGGTTGCCCACATTTATGCCCCAGTCTAATTTCATTTTGATGCATATTGCACATTTTCTGTTAATCCAATAAACCTCATTTCACTACTGAAATAATACTGTGTCCTTTAGTTATTTGATAGATCAAAATGAAATTGCTGATCCAAACACCCAATTATTTATAAATGAAAATCATGGAAATTGTCAGGGGTGCCTAAACTTTTGCATACGACTGTATATATAGTAATCAACAAACAGCAGGAGAGCACACTCTCACTTCCAAAGTCAATTGCCAGGGTGCATGCAATATATCATAATAAACAAAGCAGGCTTGCACTCGCTGGTCTTTAAATAAGTGCCTTTTTTAATGTGACGTTTCAGGGAACTTATCCCATTCCTCAAACAGAGTGACTGTGTGCAATGCAACAATTTATACACAATCAAACAGTGAATATCATAAACCCCTCTCCCTAATTCAAAAGAACCACCAAAGAGTTGCCATAGCAACCTAAGTGTTGATACATCATGTAAACATGTTAAACCACAAGTGGTTATATCATAAATGTATACAAATATATGTGAACAACGATATGAAAAACATTATGTGCAATATAGATACAAGTATATACAAGGGAAAGAAAAAGAGCATAAATCTATATCATTATGATTGTAACAATCAGATGTGTAACCGTTATTCAAATGATCCATATATTTCAATAACCATTTAAACAAATAGTGTGACCAGATTGCCTACCTACTAAGAGTCGGTTGTAGCTCATATGGTACATTTGTATTAAGTACCTTAAAATTCTGGTGTACTTCTGTTTGTAGCTACATCGTGTCTGCCGTCTAAGGGATACTGTCTATTTGATCCAGTGCTGCGGTGACGTCATTATGTGACGCCCGGGTCTCGTCGGCAAAGTAAACAAAGCAGCATGATGAGACCTGTCAGTTAAACAGCCCCTCTACATCAGACGGCACACAATCTAAACCCAATAGCACGGGTAGGGGGGATAGTGATGGCTAGCAATTGCCTACTAATTATATGCATAGACCATCATATATATATATATATATATATATATATATATATATATTTATATATATATATGTAGGGCCAGGTTATGAGTGAATCAATATAGTTTGCGCAAGAGCGATATTGGGTTTTTCACGTTCATTTGCGCACGTATTACAAATTGAAAGTAAATGCAAACGTGTGAGCACAATGTAGATTTATACTAGAATGATTACCGCGACCTCAGAGCTCTGATTAAGGGCTAAATAAGATAAGTGAAGCAGTATTTTGCGCTGTCGTTTACAGCACTAACTCTGCTAGAATTAAGCTTTTTGCGCTAGTCAGGTTGTGCTCATATTACGAGTTGAAAGTAAACTGTTTTTGTTCTAGCGGTTTACCCGACTAGCGCAAAAAGTCGAAGTTTGAACATCGCGTGCGCATTTACTTATTTCCCCATAGAAGTCAATAAACAAAAAACGTTTAAAAACCTAACACCCCACTCTCGTGTAAACACGATTGCATATTCTCATTTGCACTAACCTGACATGAAAATATGCATTTTTCATATTCCAATGTTCTTTACATAACAGAATATGTTATATTTATTCATAAATACATTTTTCAACATGTATCTGATGGTTTTTTTAACAAAAATATTTATTTATACCTATATATATATATATATATATATATATGATTATATATAGGTATAGATATATACAGATATAAATAGGAATATCTATTTAGAAATACATAGAACATATTCTGCTAAATGCAGAATATAAGTATGTATATCAATGTTAAGGCCCTTTGCCGGCTTTTTTTTTCTAACACCCGAGATCTCATATCTTTGAGCCCTTATAACTTTTGTGTGCAATATTTGTTTAAATAATTTTTATTAGACAGTATTATTAAATGTACTTTGTAATGTATTTTAGATGTTTTTGTGCAACGTTTTATTTTCCCTAAACCTTAACTAGATCTCTAAAGTCGTAATGATTCTAGCGTTAATCCTGATAAGCTCAAGCCCTCACAATATACCCTTTATTGCTCGGGCGTAAACGATTGCACTCCTCTTGTATTGTAGCCCTAATATAAAAATTGTCACAAAACACATAAAAAATACATTTAAAAGTACAGTTACACTCATAATAAGACCATCTAATAAAAAATATTCTTACTGAATATTGCACACAAAAGTTAAAAAAACTCCAGGATATGAGATCCCAGGTGTTAGAAAAAAAGATAGGCAGCCAGGCAGGCTAAAAGGGCTTTACTATAGAGATACATACATATACATGTCTAAAGATGTATATGTATGTACATATATGGCTATATATGTATAGATATGTATTTATATGTGTATATATGTTTTTACAGACATATATACACTTATAAACACATAAGCACATATGTATACATATACAGTCAAGTACTTCTAACGCTGTTACAGCGTGAGGGTGAGCGATAAATACAGCTCCACCTGTAATCTGGCCCATAATCGTTAAGGAAATATTTTAGGCTAGTGGAGCACAATCTATATTGCAGGTTAGGTTATCTTTGCGTGACTTTGAAGAAAGAATAATACACATTCTGGTATAACATGTGGATGGTTAAATTTTTTTAACCAAAGCATCTTAATAGTTTAACACAGAACTAAATTAAGAACACCACTATCTGTGCACCATTGGCTTAGCACACTCACAGAAGTCTATTATGTAAGAGATTTAGTACAGTGACATACAGTGAGGTCAGTGGCTGGTGAGGCACAGGCTAGTATCAGAGACGGATAAACACACATATGAACCCAATAGAGGTTACATTGTGGGATACTTTAAAGTCTGCAGAAACACTCAGGCAAACACACACACAAAATCATTCAAAGGCACATCCACAGACTCATAGACACACACAAATAAAAACATTGAATGGCACACACACATTCACAGATGCATATAAATACTAAGACACACAGAAACATGTGCTCACTAACACACACTCAAAAAAACAAAAACACAGAAACACTCCTAAGACAAATACACATATTCAAAGACAGAAAAACACTCACAGACACTCACATAGAAAGACACAGATACAAATACACAGACACAAAAAATATAGACAAATAAACAAAAAGAAAATATAGCTATAATCTAAATATCTCATGTCACTAATAATAATCTCATGTCACTCTCCCTCTTGCTTTTACTAACTGCTGGTGACATCTCCTCTAATCCTGGTCACCAACAACTGCCTAGTCATGCACATCCATGTGTACCGTCCCACAGACTCAGAAAACAAAACTCTGCCAACTCACATTCCTTCTGCATCTAAAGCCACTACCACTTTCACTTGTGCACTCTGGAACTCTCACTCTGTTTGCAACAAGCTCACTTCTATACATGACCTCTTCATCTCCTGCTCCCTCAACCTTCTGGCCCTAACAGAAACCTGTCTCTCTCCCCTAGACACAACATCCATTGCTGTTCTGTCACATGGGGGTCTCCACTTCAGCCACACTCCTAGGTCTGGTAATAGACAAGGAGGTGGTGTAGGTATTTTACTTTCCTCTCGTTGCACCTTTCAACAATTACAACCCATCTCTTACCTCACATTTTACTCATTCAAAACCCACATGATTTGCTTATTCTCTCCCCTCTCTATACATGTTGCAGTCATATACCAACCTCCTGGCTACTCAATTTCTAGATCACTTGGCTGCCTGGCTACCTTATTTCATTTCCTCAGACACCCCTACCCTCATTCTTGGCGACTTCAACATCCCTCTTGACAATCCCACTGCCTCCTCTGCAAAACAACTTCTGCAACTCACTTCCTCTTTCGGTTTGTCACAATGGACTGATTCTCCCACTCACAAAGACGGTCACTCCCTTGACCTGATCTTTAGCTATTGATGCAATCTCTCAAACTTCACAAACTCCCCTTTTCCTCTTTCTGACCACCATCTCCTCACTTGCAACATATCATCTCTCTCTACAACTCTCCCTCCTTCTACTCCTCATACCAAACTTCACAGAAGCATTATGTCATTAGAACAGCAACAGCTTGCTAATTCCCTTGAACCTCTCCTCTCGTCCTTCTCCTCCTTTTCCTGCCCTGACCAATCTATCTGCCACTATAATTCCACCCTTATATCTGTCCTTGACAATTTGGCCCCTCTTACGATAGCTCGGAAATCACACACTTATCCTCATCCCTGGCATACTCCTCTGAGACGGTACCTACGCAGATGTTCCCGTACTACTGAGTGGCACTGGAGAAAATCTCGGAGTTTAGCCGATTTTCTTCATTACAAATTCATCTTGAACTCCTACTATTCTGCCCTTAATCTCCACAAGCAACACTACTTCTCTACTCTTATCTCTAATCTTTCTTCAAACCCAAAACGTCTGTTCTCCACTTTCAATACTCTTCTCCATCCACCCCCACCTCCTAATACAACTTCTCTGTCAGTTCAATACTTTGCCAGCCACTTCAATAACAAAATTCACTCCATCAGAAATGAAATCAGCTCTCAACATAATTCCTTTCTCTCACTCCCTCAAATGCTCTCAATCAACCACAACCCACATAGCCATAAACTTAGCTCTTTCTCCCCTGTTACTGAGGAAGAAGTTTCCACACTTATACTGCGCTCTCACCTCACTACCTGTCCCCTTGACCCTATCCCCTCTCAGCTACTCCTCTCCCTCTCTTCTAACCTTACCCCTATACTCACACAAATGTTCAACCTCTCCCTCAGCACCGGTATATTTCCCTCATCTCTGAAACATGCACTAGTCACACCTACTGTATCCTCAAAAAACCTTCCCTTGATCCAACCTCTCCATCCAACTTCCACCCTATTTCTCTCCTCCCTCTTGCCTCAAAGCTTCTTGAAAAACTAGTATATGCAAACCTATCCCATTTCCTTACATTAAACTCCCTCCTTTACCCACTGCAATCTGGATTTTGTCTCCATCACTCCACAGAGACAGCAATTGTTAAGGTTACCAATGACCTACTTACAGCAAAATCAAAAGGCCACTTCTCTCTGCTTATCCTCCTTGATCTGTCTGCAGCCTTTGATACTGTTGACCACCCTCTTTTGCTCCAAACTCTCCAATCCTTCGGCATCTGTGACACAGCCCTCTCGTGGCTCTCTTCTGACCTGTCAAACTGTCCTTTTAGTGTAGCCTTCTCTGGGGCCTCCTCTGCCCCATCACCACTTTCTGTCAGAGTACTGCAAGGTTCTGTCCTCAGTCCCCTTCTCTTCTCAATCTACACATCATCACTATGTTCCCTAATAAAGTCCCACGGTTTCCAATATCATTTGTATGCCAACGACACCCAAATCTACTTCTCTGCACCAGATCTATCTCCTTCCTTGCTAACCCGTGTCACTAACTGTCTTTCTCACATCTCTAACTGGATGTCCTCTCACTACCTCAAGCTAAATCTCTCCAAAACTGAGCTCCTTATTTTCCCCCCTTCTTCTAAAATCTCCACCCCCAATCTCTCTATAACTGTTGACAACTCCATCATTACCCCTAGCCCGCATGCCCGATGTCACGGGGTCACACTTGACTCAGGTCTTTCTTTCACTCCTCACATTCAGTCCTTGGCTAAAGCCTGCCACTTCCACCTTAAAAACATCACTAAAATTAGACGTTTCCTTACACAAGACACAACTAAGATTTTAATTCACTCTCTCATCCTTTCCCACCTTGATTACTGCAACTCTGTCCTCTCTGGTCTCCCCACCTGCCACCTAGCTCCTTTACAATCCATAATGAAGGCCTCTGCCAGGCTCATCTTCCTTACACGTAACTCTTCATCTGCTGCACCTCTCTGCCAATCCCTTCACTGGCTTCCTCTTGCCTCTAGGATTAAACACAAAATTCTCACTCTGACATACAAAGCCCTCAACTGCACTGCTCCCCACTATATCTCAGACCTTGTCTCCAGATACTCTCCCTCCCATCCCCTTCGCTCTGCTCATGACCTCCTACTCTCCTCCTCTCTTGTTACCTCATCACACTCCCATTTACAGGACTTATCCAGACTGGCTCCCATCTTGTGGAACTCTCTGCCTTGCTCCATAAGACTTTCCCCTAGTTTTGAAAGCTTCAAGTGCTCCCTAAAAACTCTACTGTTCAGGGATGCATACAACCTACACTAACCTTTCTTTATACCAGTTCCTCTCCTCCATTGCTATCCCCTGAACCCCTTTAGCATGTATGCCTAAGAGTCCATCTGTTCGTAGATCACCTTCTTAAGAGCTGACTACAACAGTGCAACTCTTGTCAGGGGCCTCTACCCATGTGATCCCTATAATTGTTTTGTTGTACTCCACATTTGTTTATAGTGCTACAGAATCTGTTGGCGCTCTACAAATAACCGATAATAATAATAATAATAAATATAGATGTACAATAACAGGCACTCATTGGATTTATAGCAAAACAATTTTATCAAACTTTATTGGGGCTTTTTCCTACAAATCCAGGAAATGCCTATCTTGCATCTGTATTATGTTTTATAATTTATCTGTACTGTTTTTGGTCTGTTGGGAGTACTGGATCCATTTGGAATATTTTTACACAAGCTATTGCTAAGATTCTTTAAAATATATTTTTACCATTAAGCAACACTGCAGCAATATTTGTCAGCCCCCTTAGGCAACACACTGCTCATTATGGGTTTTTTTAAAACTTCAGTTGAAAGTCTGATCCTTGCTAAGGAATGTGATGTTTCATTATAGTGATTTGGATCATAAGTATAAATAAATATTGTGTTTAGTATAATTATATAGCATTGTTTATGAAAACTTTTTAACACAAATGTTATAAACAACAAATACAGTCTGAGCATAAGGGGCTAAATGCTTGTAAAATAAATACTTTACCAAGGCTGTCCTTCCTTAGCACCGTCACAGCAACAATGAAAGCTAAGACCAGCACATCCCTGTAATGTACTGCCAATCTGCCTAGTGGAGAGAGGACGTGGAAGACTGATAGCTCTGCCCCCTTAAAGCCACGGAAGTTACACTAACACTGTGACCCCCCCCCCAAGAGGCAGATATGAGAGCTGCCCCACTTGGGGCTTTTTCATGATTGGCTTAATAATAAAATGTAACTCCTGAGATACAGTGGGCGGACGCTCCATACAGCACCCTCTAAGTTGTTGCGCAATTAAGGGAGGCTGAGCTGATCATTGCCTCTCTCCATGAATTTGCATCTAAGGTAAAAAAATGTGGTAATTTTAAAAACTTTTATTTAACTTTAACTACACATCCCTGGTTTAGTGCATCTGCTTTATCTGACATGCAGATGTAATTGTGCCCTACACTATTGCTCAAGAGATAAAAAATAACTTTGGACTTGTAATATGAGAGCAAATATAGAAGCATTAAAGATTGCACTCAAGTGATTTTAATGCACAATAAGCACTAATATTTTTGTGCTCCACTTGTAATCTATGCCATATTTGTCATAGCTATTAGAGATATTTAAAAACTAAGTACCATTCTGATGATTAACCAATGACAATATATTTTATTTTTTTAAATCTTAGTATCTATTTAATAAAAAAATAGGTTTATAAAATATGCAATGCATAAATAAAAGTGTCCTCATTTGTAAAAATACCTGAACCCAGTCTCATGATCTTCAAACTGATCCACTATCCAATTAGGTTTTCTTCCTTTCTCTAAATTAAGTTTAAAATACCTTGATTCTTTACAAATATTGTTGATTGATGCACAAACTGTCTAAACAATAATTTAGAGACATGCATTGACAGGTTTAAAAAACTTTAATGTTAAGCCTCTACCCATTAGAAATAGATTTTCATACACAAGTCAAATGTGAAATTATTACAAGGATTATTAACCCCTTAATGACCACAATGTACCCTGTATGTCACTGGTCGTTAAGGGTTTTTTCAGGACATAATAGCACAAGTCTAGCAAGAACACGCTATTAATGCCCTCCCTCCAGAAGGCTTTGTGGAATAGGGCAGTCTTAACTCTGGTGGCAAGACCGCTCTATAAAACAATCAAGTCCCAAAAAAAGGCCAGCGACATACAGGGTACGTCGCTGGTCCTTAAGGGGTTAAGTAAAGTAAGAGTAAGATAAGAGTAAATAGAAGTTAAATTAGATGTATAGATAGATAGTTAGATACTGTAGATAGATAGATAGATAGATAGATAGATAGATAGATAGATACTGTATTATTTTATTTACTTTTCCCTTTCATCAATTGTAAACTCCTCTGTGTTTTCCTCTGCTATATCTATATTTACCTTTAAATAAATCATTTAATTTTAAATTAAAGGTTTGTAGCCTCTGAGAGTTTATTTTCCTGAAATATTGTTATTGTTTTTTGTTTTTTTTTAGTTTAGGGAAATGTTCCAATCAATTTAAGATTGTGGTCACTTGTAGCTTAAAAACCCATTTACATCTGTTTTTGTTATATACGCTACCTTTAATGGAGAATTAACTAAAAGAAAAAGGAAAGATTAGTTGTATATTCCAATAGTTCATATTGAGCTTGGAGTTCAACATGTATTTATACTATTTTCAAGTTTGGACATTAATCTTACTTTTGTTTTTGGCAACCTTTTTATGAGGCAATGGGAGAATATTGATTTCTGGATATAGTACTCTCATATGATAATCATAGTGTATCTTTCAAAAGATCTATAGATTATATTCTACTGACTTAGGTGGGATCAAAAAGATCTTCTGACAAGTGAATGAAAATGTCATTATTTTTTTAAAATTATTATGCAATGTAATAAAGAACAATCTCTTTCTCTCTCTCTCTCTCTCTCTCTCTCTCTCTCTCTCTCTCTCTCTCTGAATATTAATTTATTCTTTGAGTAGTTCAATCTTAAAATTATTCTGTGTAGTAAAGATACAGATATAAATGGTTTTACAATTATACCATATGGGTGAATGAAATTTACCAAAAAAATAGACTATTAGAAGCATATGCTACGCTAATGGTTGTTTTCTGTACTATAGATGTTAATGGCACTTTTTGAATACTTGTCTTATATTCTTTAATGCTTGTTTAGGTCATGGAAGACTTTATCGCATATATCAACAGAAAATGTGATGAAAATGAGTATATTGATGATTTATATTTTGAACTTAATAAATGGTCATATGAAAGTAAGTATCATTTTTTTCCTTCGTGTATGGCAGTTTTTTCTATATCATTCCTAAACTAATTTTTTTTTAATTTACAGCAATTTGTTTAGTTCTCTACAATGAGAGATGTGGTCTTTTGCAAAACAAGTGTAAAGAAGATGCATTACTTTTTATCAAATCAGTAAAAAAGGTATGTATATATTATATTAATTTAACTACGGATGTTCTAACATTCAGTACAAATTAATAATGTTAACAATAATTACAATAATACAAACATTTGTTATAGTTGGATATAGCAAGTAATATAAGTAAGTGTGGCTTTCAAGAATGCAAACAAGTCAATACTCAGAGTATAGTGAAATATGTAAGGGTAATTTTATGGCTATCTTGCATAACTGTTCCACACAAATCTTAAGACTTGTGCAGCACTGAATAATTTGTTTTGGACAAATCATTTGGAAAAAATATTCATAAAAAATAATTTGTCAGAATATCGGTGGGCTGCACTATTTCCTATTAATTAATATTTATATATATTTTTTTGTAAAACTAATATAAATGTTCTATCCTGTCACCTTTAACTGGATGGGCAGTCTCCACTTGGGAGCCGTGCAAATCCTTTTCTTCTTCCTAGACTCCAGGGCCGTACTAATAGGAATATTAGTGCTGTGGATCCCAGAGCCTATGCTAAAGACCTTCCCCTTTACTGCAAGCGGGAGGGGGAGGTTCTTATCCTATGCTTCTTCAAAGAGTTTAGGGCTTAATTATCAGCACCACCCTAAACATTGCAAAATAGGTTGGATTAAAGCCCCATAGGAGTCCTCGCTAAAGGGAAAGGACCTTCAATGGAGTTCAATGGACCTTGCAAACTGGAAAAAAGTTAACACTTATCGCTTGCGCGCTAACCCAACACAAATTAGACCAATTGTGCTAACCAGAAGGTAGTTATCAATATTTTACATTTCAATGTTCTGCACATAGAAAAAAAAATTCTTTTTATTTTTAAATATATATTTGTATATATATATATGATTTTTTTTGTAAAATCTATATCTGTACCTATATATATCTATATGCATATATATAGGTATAAGTATATATATATATATATATATATATATGGATATCTATTTAAAAATGCAAAGAACAATTCCCCTAGGTAAATAATATTGGAATGTACAATATTTACAGTACATACACAGCAAAACAAATAAATATTAAATTATATTTAAACTTAATAGAACAGACGAAAAAACAGTCTGGTGTAATAAACGCCCTACATGGAGCCGTTACTCTCTGCAACATGCGGTGTGTGAGTGTATATATAAAACGGCAGGCTGAAATCTAATATCACTATACTGGGGGATCGAAGTCAATGCCTCTCCTACCCCTTCCGTTCTTTTTCCAATGAACAGTTAATATGACACTTTGCCACGGTAGCCTCACAACTCAAAATATTTGGACCCACTAGGTGCAAGGGGGAAGCCGCTTGTAGCTTTTAACAACCCCTAACTCACCGGTTGCCTCTGTGTGACCGGACACAAATCACCTCTGCCGGAATTCAATAGCATCCTTGTTATGCAGAAACACGAAGTTTTGGTCCACAGCGTGGACGTAGTTTGCAAAGCATGTCAGCAATTTAGACGTCCTCAAGGGATGACTCACACACTGCTTGGCTCAGAACTCTTGGGCTCCTCCTCCTTTGATGTTTTTGTGAAGCGATGTTGGCTCTCAGTCAGGACTCGAGTAAGTGGAATGGAGTCCCAGTACTCCACAAAAATATAAGAAAAAAGAAATCCAAGCAGTCCTTATGAAAAATATATTCATCAAATCCTTGCGGTCATAAAAACTTTTTCCTAGATTACGAGTCTTGCGTTAGCCTTAAAAAGCAGCGTTGAGAGGTCCCAACGCTGCTTTTTAATGCCCGCTGGTATTACGAGTCTTGCAGGTACAGGTGTACCGCTCACTTTTTTTCCGCGAATCGAGCATACCGCAAATCCACTTACGTCAATTGCGTATCCTATCTTTTCAATGGAATTTTCCTAACGCCGGTATTAAGAGTCTTTGAAAAAAATGAGCGGTACAGCCTCTCCTGTCAAGACTGTTACCGCATTTAAAAGTTAGTAGTCAAGAGTTTTATGGGCTAACGCCGTAACATAAAACTTTTAACTAAAGTGCTAAAAAGTACACTAACACCCATAAACCTATTAACCCCTAAACCGAGCCCCCCCACATCGCAAACACTTAACTAAAGTTTTTAACCCCTAATCTGCAGATTAGACGTCGCCGCCACTTAAATAAATATATTAACCCCTAAACCCCCGCACTCCCGCCTCGCAAACACTATTTAAATATTATTAACCCCTAATCTGCCATCCCTAACATCGCCGACAACTACCTACATTTATTAAACCCTAATCTGCCGCTGGGTGAGATGTCTTCACCCAACCAGGCAGAAGTAATCCTCCAGACGGCCAGAAGTCTTCATCCGATCTGGGCAGAAGAGGACCTCCAGATGGGCAGAAGCCTTCATCCAGACGGCATCTTCTATCTTCATCCATCCGGAGCGGAGCGGGTCCATCTTCAAGCTAGCCGACGCGGAGCATCCAATAGAATGCAAGCTCAATCCTATTGGCTGATTGTATCAGCCAATAGGATTTTTTCTACCTTAATTCTGATTGGCCGATAGAATTCTATCAGCCAATCGGAATTCAAGGGACGCCATCTTGGATGACGTCAATTAAAGGTACCTTCATTCTTCAGTTGGATGTCGTTGGAAGAGGATGCTCCGCGTCGGCTGGCTGGAAGATGGACCCGCTCCGCTCCAGATGGATGAAGATAGAAGATGCCATCTGGATGAAGACTTCTGCCCGTCTGGAGGTCCTCTTCTGCCCGGATCGGATGAAGACTTCTGGCCGTCTGGAGGATCACTTCTGCCAGGTTGGGAGAAGACGTCTCAAGGTAGGGTGATCTTCAAGGGGTTAGTGTTAGGTTTTATTAAGGGGGGATTGGGTGGGTTTTCATGTAGGGTTGGGTGTTGGGTAAATTTGTACTTATTTTAGCTAGGTAGTTATTAAATAGTTAATAACTATTTAGTAACTATTGTACCTAGTTAAAATAAATGCAAACTTGCCTGTAAAATAAAAATAAACCCTAAGAACGTAACTATTAATTATATTGTAGCTATCTTAGGGTTTATTTTATAGGTAAGTATTTAGTTTTAAATAGGAATAATTTATTTAATTGTAGTAATTATATTAAGATTATTTAAAATTATATTTAAATTAGGGGGGGTGTTAGGGTTAGGGTTAGACTTCTGTTTAGGAGTTAATAACTTTATTATAGTGGCGGCGACGTTGGGGGCGGCAGAGTAGGGGTTAATAAATATAATGTAGGGTTTGGCGATGTTGGGGTCAGCAGATTAGGGGTTCATAGGTATAATGTAGGTGGCGGCGGTGCCCGGAGCGGCAGATTAGGGGTTAATAATATAATGCAGGTGGCGACAATGTCGGGGGCGGCAGATTAGGGTTTAATAAGTGTAAGATTAGGGGTGTTTAGACTCGGGGTTCATGTTAGGGTGTTAGGTGTAGACATAAAATGTATTTTCCCATAGGAAACAATGGGGCTGCGTTAGGAGCCGAACGCTGCTTTTTTGCAGGTGTTAGGGTTTTTTTCAGCCGGCTCTCCCCCATTGTTTCCTATGGGGAAATCGTGCACGAGCACGTTTGGCAGCTTACCACTACCGTAAGCAGCGCTGGTATTACAGTGAGATGTGGAGCTAAATTTTGCTCTGCGCTCACTTTTTTTGCGGCTAACGCCGGGTTTAGACAGACCTGTAATACCAGAAAAAAATGCTCGTTGGCACCGCAAGCCTTACCGACAAAAACTCGTAATCTAGCCGATAGTCTTTATTTAAGGAATTCAAATATAACAGCCTTTAAAAGGTAAGGGAAAGGAAACAAGTCTGACCGGATTCGGTCTCACAGACCATAGTCATAGACATAAGCTTATGTCTATGACTACGGTCACTGTGAGACCGAAACCGGTCAGACTTGTTTCCTTTACCTTATCTTTTATATGGAGTCTGCCATATTTTAACTCCTTAAATAAAGACTACGTTTTATGACCACAAGGATTTGATTAATATCTTTTTCATAAGGACTGCTAGGATATCTTTTTTCTTATATAAAAAACTTATTTTTCTTTTGTTCAGGTATTTGAGTGGAAAAGGCTAAAAAAAAATATATAAATGAAGCGCAGGTACGCCTGCACGAAACATGTCAGGTGTTTTATGTCTGCTTATGTCTCCTCTTGTGGACGAATAAACCTTACCTGATTAAACAGCACTAGTATCTGGCTTGCAGTATTTTCTTCTTCTTTGTTATATATATATATATATATATATATATATATATATATATATATATATATATATATATATATATATATATATATATATATATATATATGTATATATTTGTAGATATGTGTTTATATGTGTATATATATATATACATATATATATATATATATAAAAATATATATATATATATATATATATATATATACATATATACACATATAAACATAAAAACACATTTAAACACATATATGCATGCATATATTTAAACATGTATATGATATTATGTATGTATTTATACCATATAAGCCTTTGAAATACCTTAACTTATATGTTTTAACCCTTATAAAAAAATGTAATATTTAAATTATTATTTTTTTATTAGGTAGTGTATATGAGTGTAACACTTTATTTTAATGTTTATATGTTGTGCTTGGTGCAACTTTTTATTTAGCCCTAACTCTTTACACAAGGACTTCAGTTGCGCTAACCTGATAAGCGCAAATTTAGTTTGCGCTTGTGCGGTCGTGTTTACTTTCAACTTGTAATATGAGCGCAAGTTAACGCAGGTCCTCCACTTGTAATATAGCCATTGAGTTTTTAAATTTAGTTTTGGGCTCGATTACGAGTGGAGCTATAAGTGTTGCGCAGAAGCAATAAGGGGTATATTGTGGTGCTTTACGCGCGTCAGAAGTAGCATACGTCTTATGAGTTAAAAGTAAATGCGTTCACTTGAGCACAATTTAATTTAACGCGCGTTGGGTTAGCGTGACTTCAGAGCTCTAGTAAACATCAAAAATACATTTAAAGGGACAGTCTACACTGTTATTGTTTAAAAAGATAGATAATGCCTTTACTTTCCCAGCTTTGCACAACCAACATTGATATATTAATATACTTTATAACGTTTTAACCTCTAAATTTCTGCCTGTTTCTAAGCCACTATAGACAGCCTCTTATCACATGCTTTTTTATTTGCTTTTCACTTCAGGAGACTTCTAGTTCATGTAGGTCATATAGATAAAATCCTGAGGAGTTATTTAAGATTTAGCACAACACAGTACTAAATGCAAGTCAAGATAATAAATAAATAAAATGTCATGTGATCAGGGGGCCATCAGAAGATGCTTAGATACAAGGTAATAATAGAGGTAAAAAGTATCGGCTAGATTACGAGTCTTGAGTTAGGGTTAAAAAGCAGCGTTGAGAGATCCCAACGCTGCTTTTTAATGCCCACTGGTATTACGAGTCTTGCAGGTACAGGTGTACCGCTCACTTTTTTGGCGCGACTCTAAAATACCGCAAATCCACTTACATCAATTGCGTATCCTATATTTTCAATGGGATTTGCATAATGCTGGTATTACGTGTCTGACCAAAAGTGAGCGGTACAGCCTCTCCTGTCAAGACTGGTACCGCATTTAAAAGTCAGTAGTTAAGAGTTTTATGGGCTAACGCTGTAACATAAAACTCTTAACTAAAGTGCTAAAAAGTACACTAACACCCATAAACTACCTATTAACCCCTAAAACAAGCCCCCCCACATCGCAAACACTATAATAAATTTTTTAACCCCTAGTCTGCCGAACCAGAGATCGCCGCCACAATAATAAATATATTAACCCCTAAACCGCCGTACTCCCACATCGCAAACACTAGTTAAATTTTATTAACCCCTAATCTGCCGTCCCTAACATCGCCGCCACCTACCTATATTTATTAACCCCTAATCTGCCGACCCCAATGTCGCTGCAACTATATTAAATGTATTAACCCCTAAATCTAACCCTAACCCTAACACCCCCTAACTGAAATATAATTTTAATAAATCTAAATAAAATTACTATCATTAACTAAATTAATCCTATTTAAAACTAAATACCTATAAAATAAACCCTAAGATAGCTACAATATAACTAATAGTTACATTGTAGCTAGTTTAGGAATTATTTTTATTTTACAGGCAACTTTGTATTTATTTTAACTAGGTAGAATAGTTGCTAAATAGTTATTAACTATTTAATAGCTACCTAGTTAAAATAAAGGCAAATATACCTGTAAAATTAAACCTAACCTAAGTTACAATTACACCTAACACTACACTACAATTAAATTATTTCCCTAAACTAACTACAATTAAATACAATTATATAAAGTACGAAAAAAACCCCACTAAATTACAGAAAATAATAAAATAATTACAAGTTTTTTAAACTAATTACACCTACTCTAATCCCCCTAATAAATAAAATAAAAAAGCCCCCCAAAATAATAAAAATCCATATCCTATACTAAATTACAAATAGCCCTTAAAAGGGCCTTTTGCGGGGCATTGCCCCAAAGTAATAAGCTCTTTTACCTGTAAAAAAAAGTACAATACCCCCCCAACATTAAAACCCACCACCCACACACTTAACCCTACTCTAAAACCCACCCAATACCCTCTTAATAAAACCTAACACAAACCCCTTGAAGATCACCCTACCTTGAGAAGTCTTCACCCAACTGGGCTGAAGTCCTCAACGAAGCCGGGCGAAGTGGTCCTCCAGACGGGCAGAAGTATTCATCAAAGCTGACCAGAAGAAGTCCTCCAGACGGGCAGAAGTCTTCATCCAGGCACCATCTTCTATCTTCATCCATCCGGCGCGGAGAGGGTCCATCTTCAAGACATCCGAAGCGGAGCATCCTCTTCCATCGATGTCCAACTGAAGAATGAAGGTTCCTTTAAATGACGTCATCCAAGATGGCGTTCCTTGAATTCCGATTGGCTGATAGAATTCTATCAGCCAATCGGAATTAAGGTAGAAAAAATCCAATCAGCCAATAGGATTGAGCTGGCATTCTATTGGCTGATTGGATCAGCCAATAGAATGCGAGCGCAATCCTATTGGTTGATTGCATCAGCCAATAGGATTTTTTCTACCTTAATTCTCCACAAAGCCGAACGGACAGGTTCTCGGACGTGAAACTTGCCCGCCCGGATTTAAATAAATGGAGCCTTAATTAGAATCCTTTGAAAAGGCCAGTTTGGAATATTGTTGAAGTATGTTTAGCTTTTGACTTCTATATGTGAAAAATGGTATAAAAAAACTGTTAAAAGTATGAAGAAACTGGATTGTGATCACATAGAACAGGACCGTCCAATGTTAAGAAGCTAATAACACATTTTCAGGTCTGAAAAACAATAGAAAACCAGTTTTTGTAATTGGCTCAAAATTGAAATGTGTTTATCAGCCTCTGGATTCTCTAGAGGTGAGGAATAAAGATAGTCTGTTCTATGAGAAAGTGATGAGGTAGTATGGCAAATAAATGCAATATACAATAAGGCTAGAAATTAAGATATTTCTCCAAATTTTAGTATTTAAGTACATGCCCCATATTGTAGATTGAACACAGAGCACTCTCTGTAGTGCACTTTGGTGTTTAAGGTGAGTGGGTATTTAAGTCACTGATGTACGTGGGGTGTTTATGCCAGTTTGAAAATGGGGGTAATACTCCAAAACGTCACGGTAATACGGTAAAGGGTTAAAATTCCCTTGGTTAAATCCGGTGAGTGCCTTCCTCATTATTCTCTATCTGGATTACTTGATGCACACCGCAATACTAAATGGTAACCGAGAGTGCTAGGCCATACATAATATATATATATATATATATATATATATATATATATATATATATATATATATATATATACATATATAGATAGTATAATATGACTGCATCTCCGTGCTTAAAAAGGTCCAGCAAAACAGATCAAAATTGCATGGTAAAAACAGTAAGCAGAAATAAAAAAATCAAGCAAGTTTATGCAGCTTTAAACAAATATACGTTAAACCATAATTGGAAAAGTGTGGAATGTTATCAGGGCTGGGATTTGTCATCAGATGTCAATTTCAGAATGCAGGAAAAAATATAATTTTCTTTGGTTCGAGTCTGGGCAGATTTAATGGCTGGTTTTATTTAGTGACACAAGATGAAAACAAATGGCTAGATTACGAGTCTTGCGTTAGGCTAAAAAAGCAGCGTTGGCCGGTCCCAACGCTGTTTTTTAACGTCCGCTGGTATTACGAGTCTTGCAGGCACAGGGGTACCGCTCACATTTTTTGGCCAGACTTGGAAATACCGCAAATCCACTAACATAAATAGCGTATCCTATTTTTTCAATGGGACTTGCATAGCGCCGGTATTATGAATCTGCCAAAAAGTGAGCGGTACACCCTCTCCTGTCAAGACTGGTACCGCATTTTAAAGTCAGTAGTTAAGAGTTTTACACTACAGCGCCGTAGCATAAAACTCTTAACTAAAGTGCTAAAAAGTACACTATCACCCAAAAAATACCTATTTACCCCTAAACCAAGCCCCCCCACATCGCAAACACTCAAATAACATTTTTAACCCCTAATCTGCTGAACCAGACATCGCCGCCACTATAATAAATATATTAACCCCTAAACCGCCGCACTCCCGCCTCGCAAACATTAGTTAAATATTATTAACCCCTAATCTGCCATCCCTAACATCGACGCCACCTACCTACATTTATTAACCCCTAATCTGCCGCCCCCAACGTCGCTGCCACTATATTAAAGTTATTAACCCCTAAACCTAAGTCTAACCCTAACACCCCCTAATTTAAATATAATTTAAATAAAATTACTATAATTAACTAAATTATTCCTATTTAAAACTAAATACTTACCTAAAAAATAAACCCTAAGTTAGCTACAATATGACTAATAGTTACATTGTATCTATCTTAGGGTTTATTTTTATTTTACAGGCAAGTTTGTATTTATTTTAACTAGGTACAAGTTATTAAATAATTATTAACTATTTAATAACTACCTAGTTAAAATAAATACAAAAGTACCTGTAAAATAAAACCTAACCTAAGTTACAATTACACCTAACACTACACTACAATTAAATTATTTCCCTAAATTAAATACAATTAAATACAATTAAATTAAATTATCTAAAGTACAAAAAAACAAACACTAAATTACAGAAAATAATAAACAAATTACAAGATTTTTAAACTAATTACACCTAATCTAATCCCCCTAACAAAATAAAAAAGCCCCCCCAAAATAAAAAAAAAGCCCTACCCTACACTAAATTACAAATAGCCCTTAAAAGGGCCTTTTGAGGGGCATTGCCCCAAAGTAATCAGCTATCTTACCTGTAAAAAAAATACAAATCCCCCCAACATTAAAACCCACCACCCACACAACCAACCCTACTCTAAAACCCACCCAATACCCCCTTAAAAAAAAACTAACACTAACCCCTTAAAGAACACCTTACCGGGAGAAGTCTTCACCCAACCGGGCTGAAGTCCTCAATGAAGCTGGTAGAAGTCTTCATCCAAGACGGGCGAAGTGGTCCTCCAGACGGGCAGAAGTCTTCATCCAGATGGCATCTTCTATTTTCATCCATCTGGCATGGAGCGGGTCCATCTTCAAGACATCCAACGCGGAGCATCCTCTTCAATCGACAGCTAACACAGAATGAAGGTACCTTTAAGTGATGTCATCCAAGATGGCATCCCTTCAATTCCGATTGGCTGATAGAATTCTATCAGCCAATCGGAATTAAGGTAGAAAAAATCCTATTGGCTGAATGCGAGCTCAATCCTATTGGCTGATTGGATCAGCCAATAGGATTGAACTTCAATTTCTACCTTAATTTCCGATTGGCTGATAGAATTCTATCAGCCAATCGGAATTGGAGGGACGCCATCTTGGATTATGTCACTTAAAGGTACCTTGATTCTGTGTTAGCCGTCGATTGAAGAGGATGCTCTGCGTCGGATGTCTTGAAGATGGACCTGCTCCGTGCCATATGGATGAAGATAGAAGATGCCGTCTGGATGAAAACTTCTGCCCGTTTGGAGGACCACTTCGCCCGGCTTGGATGAAGACTTCTCCCGGCTTCGTTGAGGACTTCGGCCCAGTTGGGTAAAGACTTCTCCCGGTAAGGTGATCTTCAAGGGGTTAGTGTTAGGTTTTTTTAAGGGGGTATTGGGTGGGTTTAAGAATAGGGTTGGTTGTATGGGTGGTGGGTTTTAATGTTGGGGGGGATTTGTAATTTTTTTTACAGGTAAGAGAGCTGATTACTTTGGGACAATGCCCCGCAAAAGGCCCTTTTAAGGGCTATTTGTAATTTAGTGTTAGGTAGGGCTTTTTTTATTTGGGGGGGCTTTTTTATTTTGTTAGGGGGATTAGATTAGGTGTAATTAGTTTAAAAATCTTGTAATTTGTTTATTATTTTCTGTAATTTAGTGGGGGGGGTTGTACTTTAGATAATTTTATTTAATTGTATTTAATTGTTGTTAAATTAGTTAATTTATTTAATTATAATGTAGTGTTGGGTGTAATTGTAACTTAGGTTAGGTTTTATTTTACAGGTACTTTTGTATTTATTTTAGCTAGGTAGTTATTAAATAGTTAATAACTATTTAGTAACTATTCTACTTAGTTAAAATAAATACAAGCTTGCCTGTAAAATAAAAATAAATCCTAAGCTAGCTACAATGTAACTATTAGTTATATTATAGCTAGCTTAGGGTTTATTTTACAGGTAAGTATTTAGTTTTGAATAGGAATAATTTAGTTAGTTATAGTAATTTTATTTAGATTTATTTTAAACATATTTAAGTTAGGGGGTGTTAAGTTTAGGGTTAGACTTAGGTTTAGGGGTTAATAACTTTAATATATTGGCAGGGACGTTGGGGGTGGCAGATTTGGGGTTAATAAATCTAGGTAGGTGGCATCAATGTTAGGGCCGACAGATTAGGGGTTAATAGTATTGAACTAATGTTTGTGAGGCGGGAGTGTGGCGGTTTAAGGGTTAATATGTTTATTATAGTGGCAGTGATGTTGAGGGCAGCAGATTAGGGGTTAATAAATGTAGGTAGGGGTGGCAGATTAGGGGTTAATAAATATAATGTAGGTGTCGGCGATGTTGGGGGCAGCAGATTAGGGGTTCATAAGTATAATGTAGGTGGCGGCGGTGTCCGGAGCGGCAGATTAGGGGTTAATAATATAATGTAGGTTGCAGCGATGTCGGGGGCGGCAGATTAGGGGTTAATAAGTGTAAGATTAGGGGTGTTTAGACTCGGGGTTCATGTTAGGGTGTTAGGTGTATACATAACTTTTATTTCCCCATAGGAATCAATGGGGCTGCATTAAGGAGCTTTACGCTGCTTTTTTGCAGGTGTTAGACTTTTTTTCAGCAGGCTCTCCCCGTTGATTCCTATGGGGAAATCGTGCACGAGCACGTTACACCAGCTCACTGCTAATGTAAGCAGCGCTGGTATTGGAGTGTGGTAAGGAGCAAAATTTTGCTCAACGCTCACTTCTTGTCTGGGTTGTAAAAACGCGTAATACCAGCACTGTCTGTAAGTGAGCGGTGAGCATAAACTGCTCGTTAGCACCGCACAGCCTCTAACACAAAACTTGTAATCTAGGTGAAAGTGAGTTAATGTCCTTTTGTAACCCATCTGCCTCTATAATATGTAGTAAATTGTAGAGAGAAAAAATTCACACAGAAATAAACAACTTTTAATATTTTTCAGATGATGCACTACTTAGGTCCCTTGATAGTGACTTCAGCAGATCTTCACAAAAAAATGAATACTGTTCAGTGGAGAAATCATACTGAAGCTTGGGATAACATATTAATGACAGGTAATTAAATAAAACATACTGTTATAATGATGTCATTAGGGTAAGTGAAAAGTAAAATAAAGCAATTGCCTTTATATCAGTCTATTACAAGTGCTGTATAAAAACACTGTGCTGGAAGAGCTACCTTTTTAATTAGCAAAACAAATTAAATGAAATATACAACAGAAAAAAATGACCATTAATCCTACAAAACACATTATTTTCAAGGGCTCTTCAAAGAGGTTTTTACAACAAAAGTTGCATAGCCAAAACTTATACAATACATGGTGGCTGATTGATTCAGTTTTAATGATGACTGCTAATAGGGAAAATCTAGACCCAATACATAATTTTGATAACTTATTGTTGCATTCCAGAGAAGCATCCTGCAGCTGGTCCCACATCTATAAGCTTGTAAGAAGTACTTAAACATTTCAATATTCATCACCTGTTAGGAGCCGAAAATGGCCACCAAGCCCCGCCCACCTATTGCGTGTATATCTTGGTATGTTCTGTTTCTCCAATCACTATCAACTCTTAAAAATAAGTTTTCCTACTCGCACATGCTGATTTGTGCATGTGCAATTTGAAATAGCTAACTGAAAAATATTAAACATGCACTGCTAAACTGTCATACAAAAAAACAGGTAACTGGACAAGAAGAAAGCTGTGGGTGGAGCTTGGCGGCCATTTTCAGCTGCTAACAAATGATGATTATTTAAAAGTTTCATGTACTTCTTACAAGCTTATAGATGTGGAACCTGTTGCAAAATGCTTGTCTGGTATGTAACAATAAGAAATAAAGCCTTTTAAGTCTAGGGTGTCCCTTTAATGTTAGCTTTTTCCCTTAATCAATATCTATATATCAGATGTCTGGACATGGAACTATCATATTAGTCTAATTTGAACTACCAGGATATCTTTAGTTTTTATTCTTGTGTCTATTAATATTATATTTTGATTGTATTACATTTGATTACAAATTATCAATTCATGACATTTGTGCAAGTGACAATTCCATATACATTTGAATATTGTTTTAATTTAATTTTATGTAAAACAACCAAGCACTTAATTACAATAAAAAATGAACAATTTGGTGTCTATATTTAAGATATGTACAAGTTTAATAGCTAAAAACTTTTATCTGAGATATATTTTCATTTATTTATTTATTTTTGTTAAGCTAGAAAATATTCTTATTTAATACCATGTGAAATAGGACACTGAAACTTTTTTAACTGCTAAGAATTCTACCCAGTTCTTAATTTCACATTGTTTTTTTATTTGATGGATTGGACTACATATTTTTACATATTGGGGAATTTGTTCCGTAGAATTAAAAAAAAAAAGGAATTGTAATGAATTTGAGCACCCCCTCCCAGAAAAACAAACAAACATGGAATACACTAAGGAACTTGAACAGATCATCATATGAGATAAATATAATCTTGTACTGTAATGCACTATAGTTTATGGTGTAACAATTTAAATTTAATAACATTTATATTTGGAGGTATCCAAAAACTCTAAAGAGATTATTCTAAAGAGATTATTCTTCAGTTATGAGGTATACTAGATTATGAATACCTCTTTTAGCAAAATAATAAGATTGTTAACAAATGACACAAAAGCATTAATAAAGCTAGAAGATAGATTACAAGCAGTTGCATGATTGTTTTACTAATTTCATTAAAATAATGAAGCATATGGAAACAAAGAGAGAAAGAAACAAGGGATGAAGGAAGGAAGGAAGGAAGGAAGGAAGGAAGGAAGGAAGAATATTACACCTGTATAATATTAGCTAGATTGCACAAAGTCACTAAAATGCTAGAAGTAATTTCTTTGAGCTCGTCGGGTACGGTCGTATAATGACATGGAAGTAAACTGTTTTCACTCTCGCACTAACCCGAAGAGTGTAAAAAGCTGAACTTTCTTTCCAATGGCATGGAGAGTCCACAAATCCATTCAATTACTAGTGGGAATTCAACTCCTGGCCACCAGGTGGAGGCAAAGAACACCCCAGCAAAGCTTCAAGTATCCTCCCACTAGCCACAATCCCCAGTCATTCTTTGCCTGTGTTACATTGTAGGTGATGTGCGAAGAAGGTGTCTGAAGAAATCAAGTTGTTAATCCTTTAATGGGCACTTTTCCCTGCAAGCAAGGATTGGGGTTATTATGTGTCCATGTAATTCTCTTTAGTAAGAGTAATTGTGCAGTTGGAAGACGGTGAGGTGGTGTTTGCTTACCTTCCAACATTTTTGCTACCCCTATAAAGAAAACCAGGGTTGGTTACTCGTTTTTTTTCTTTCACTACAAGTCTATGTCAGTGATGATTCCATCACACCTGTTTGCTGTACCTGCCCTACAACGGATCCGCTGGTAAGTGCTTTTACCTTCTAGGTGAGAAGGATGCAGCACTTAGGAGTTCCTTGTTTAAAAAAAAGAAAAGAAAAGAAAAAGAAAAGGATACTTAGAGAACAATGTGGATCCTTATGCGACTGAATATCCCTTTTAAAGGTTGGGGATTTATTGGGCAGCAGTTCAGAACACTGATCTGTCATGTAAAGGCTTTTTTGATTTTGGGTATGGGGATTTGTATGCACAAATTTACCTTTTATTTAGTTTGGCTAATATCTCGTTAAGAAAGTTGTTGGACTGCACCTTACTTTTGAATTTGTAATCATGTGACTACTCTGTTACTTACTGAGTGCTGAACAGTTTGTTTCTAGCCGGCTGTATGGAAGTCGGATTTTCAAAGAGACAGACTGGATTTTCTGGCATTAGATCGTTTTTCCTTCCTGTCGCTTCTCTCTGACTTTTGCAGCTTTCTAGGATCTACAGTTTGAACAGGATTTATCTGCTGGTGTGGATTGGATTCACCGGTTGGGTGAGTCTCTCCAGCATGGCTAGGGTGTAGAGGTGTCGGTTTTAATAATTATCTATGCTTAGAATTTTATTCTAATTTTTTTATATTTAAATTAGAGTATACAGGAAATAAAGAGCTATTTTATTTACTATGGAAGCCAATCCCAAGCTTTCTCTGTCATTTAATAAATGTCTTTATTGTGCAGATGCCCAGGTTATACCTCCTGTGCAATTTTGTTCCCCTTGCCTTAATAAGGTTTGATTATCTAAGGATAAGGATTCCTTATCTGAGCCTTCTTTCTCTCAGGATAATGCTGTTCAGGGGTTGTTTCAGCCTTCTGCTAACATGTCCCAGTCTTTGACATATTCACATGCAGTGCCCTGCGGTTCCTCTCAGTCAGTCTCTGGGAGTGTTTGCCTAAAGATTTTGCTGCACGGTTGACTTCTGCAGTATCTGGAGCCATAAGTGCTTAACCTAGTTCTGGTAAAAGGAAGAGGAAATATAAGAACATTTCTATGGGTTCTGATTCTGCCAAAACTGATTTGATTAGTCTTTCTCAGTTATCTAGCAAGGATCATTCCTCTGTAGCTTCTGAGGGCGAGATCTCTGATTCAGAATCTGCAGTTCCTAGCACAATAGATTCTGAGGAGGTTAATTTTAGATTTAAACTGGAGTATCTCCGTTTACTTTTGAAGGAAGTTTTAGCTACTTTGGATGACTCTGAAACTGTTGCAGAGGCTCCTAAAAAAGCTAATAAACTGAATAGAGATTTTGATGTCAAACCTAAATCTATGGAGGTTTTTCCTGTTCCAGATCGCATGTCTGACATTATATCTCAGGAATGGGAGAAGCCGGGTGTTCCTTTTAACCCGTCTCCTGTGTTTAAAAAGATGTTTCATGTGGCTGATTCAGTGTGAGATCTGTGGCACACTGTTCCTAGAGTAGAGGGCGCTATATCTACCTTAACCAGAAGAACTATTCTCCCAAGGATAGTTCCCCTTTTAGAGACCCTATAGATAAGGAACTGGGGGGTTATTTAAGACAGATGTTTCTTCATCAGGGCAGTGGCAACCAGTTTCTTATATCGCGACAGTTGCTAGTGCAACCTCTTATTGGTGTGACTCTTTGTCTGATCTAATTTCAGAGGAGACTACTCTAGAGGAGATCCAGGATAGGATCAAGGCTCTAAAGTTGGCTAAAACAAAAAAGTGAATAGCAGCACTCCAATAGAGTTTTCAATTATTTATTGCATATCCAGGAGTACAAAAAAATAGCAACGTTTCGGACTACATGTCCTTCATCATGCCATACATACATCACTTCCTATCCCTCATTATATACCCCTTAGGACACACCCACAATCTAATTAACTCTTTACAAACTCCTAATACTGTTTTATTACTTCAGCATATGTGGGTATCCTAAATATTAAACATCAAAATACTAAAATAATTTTCAATCCACCTATATTACATAAGAAGGTGAAAAATACACAGAATTTATTGAAGGCATCAATATTAATTAGAAAACATTCAATTTAAAGAAAAAAGCAAGAAAACCATACTTAGCATATGTCAATTTCAATTATAGGTTTCCTGTATCATTACTATTTTTCTTTTTTCTTTGTTCATAATATCACCACACATTCTCAAAGTCTGGGTGCCATCTAACCTCGTATGCAATACTGAACATCCAAGAAAAAGAGAAAAAAAAGAGAGATAAACATAGAAATTAGTAATCATAAGTTAACAAATTTTAAAGGAAAAATTCCTAAAGAAAAACAGACAAATCATAATCCTTGTTCATACCAAATGGAACTAATGAATTCAAAGTAAAAATCAAAAATGCCTCTCTTTGTTTCAAATGTTGTTCCCTATCCCCCCTCGTCTACCAGGGGGAACATGTTCCAGAATTTGGAATCTGAGTTGGCTCACCCCATGTTGGGCTTCTAAAAAATGAGTGGCTACAGGGGATTTTAGATTCTTTCTCCTGATATTTGATTTATGCTCTGTGATTCTATCACGTACCCTACGGGTCGTCTCTCCTAAATAAATCAAACCCCATGGGCATTTAAGGAGATAGATGGCATACTCTGTATTACATGTTAGAAAATCTTTGATCCAAAATTTCTTCCCTGACTGTGGATGTACAAACGTGGATCCCTTAATCATACTATTACAATGGGAGCAACCAAGACATGGGTAACAATCCAAATTTTTACTTGTAATATATTTCTGTTTTTCACTTTTAGTACTCCCAATGTCTGCCTTTACCAAAGAATCTCTTAAGTTCATACCTCTTCTATATGCAGGCATAGGTGTCTGCTGAAATTCTGGTATGTCTGAATTACAATTTGCTAAGATGTACCAATGTCTGCAAATGATCTTATGAATTTGTGTACTTAATTCATTGTATTTGGAGACAAAAACCAATTTGTCCCCATTTCTCTTTTTAACTTTCTCTTGTGGTTTTAACAGACTCTCTCTTGTCATCTCAAGTGTCTTATCAATTTCCTTGTGGATCAAATTCTCATCATATCCTCGATCCAAAAAGAGATCTCCCATCTCCCTCAGCCTTTTTTCACTTAATTTGTCTTCTGACACAATGCGGCGTACCCGCATCAACTGGCTTTTTGGTAGGGAGTTCTTTAAAGATTGAGGATGTGCACTACTTGCTAACAAAAGATCATTCCTGTCAGTCTCTTTCTTATACAGATCTATCCTGATTCTATCCTTATCTTTAAAAACCAAAGTGTCTAGAAAGGCCACACTTTCCTCACTGTGAACCAGGGTAAACTTGATATTCCTTGTAGAGAGATTTAATGTATCCACAAACTGCAATAGGCTTCCAATGTCGCCCAGCCATATGCCAAATACATCATCAATATAGCGCCACCATGTGGTGTCATATTGTTTAAAAAGTTTATTACTATAAACAAGTTTTTCTTCATATATACTCATATAGATGTTGGCATATGTAGGGGCGACATTGGAGCCCATTGCTGTACCTTGCTTTTGAATATAAAATTGGTCTTGAAATAAAAAGTAATTGTAACGAAGTATAATGTCTAATAATTCCAATACAAAATGTTTCTCTTCCCCAGTAAAAAAATTTGAATCTGTCATCATTTTGTCCACTGCCCCCACACCCCCATCATGACTGATGGAGGTGTATAGGCTGGACACATCCATACTGAAAAGTATACATTTATCTAGAGAAACAGAGATATCCTCCAATTTATTTAGGAAATCCCCAGTATCTCTGATGAATGATTGGGACTCCACTACAAACCTCCTCAAGATACGATCAAGATAAACAGAAACACCTGAGAACACACTGTCCACACCTGCCACAATTGGACGACCCGGTGGTCTCATCAAGTTTTTATGGATTTTTGGTAGTGTATATATGACAGGTTTTCTCGGGTGCCTGTTTATCAAAAATTATTTTTCTTCATGTCCAATAATGCCTTTTTGAATAGCAACATCAATACATTTGTTTAATTCCTTCTGAATGATAAAAACAGGATTATATGCAATCGGCAAATAGATATCCTTATCAGACAACTGGCGTAATATTTCTGATACGTAATCCCCTTTATTCTGTAACACAGTGGCTCCGCCCTTATCGGCAGATTTAATTATTAATAGTTTGTTATTTTTAATATTCAACAAACTATCTCTCTCCTTTCTAGAGAAATAAGATACCCTGTGTTTAAATTTAAATCCCCTGGTGCTGTGTTTCTTTTTCAATTTATTAATATCACAATACACTTGGGAGATAAATGTATCTATGCTCTTATGGTAATATTGAGGATTAAATCTTTTTTTGTTTTTAAATTGTAATCTCTTAAGACTTAATTGATCCCTCGAACTTGATCTATATATATTCACATTCTCAGATGTTACTACATTCCCCTCATTGCTCTTTAATGCAAGAAATGATTTCAATTTGATCTTTCTAAACAATTTATATAAATCCTGATGAAGTTCAAAAAAGTCACATTTATTTTGTGGGCAGAATGACAATCCCTTATCCAGGACACAAAGTTCCTCATTTTTTAAGATTTGATCCGAAATATTAATCACCAGTCTTTCCTTTTGCTCTTTCATAGGTTGTTCTGTCAATACCTCACCGATATTACCTATTTCTTGCGCCGTGCTCGACTGCTGCCTTGACGGGTACTGCGTGTCTGTTTCCCCGTTCCTGTGACTGTGCTTTTTCCCTCCGCGGCGGAATCGTTTGCCGCTGTTTCGTCTGAGTCCCCCGTTGATTCACTCGAGGTATTCTGCGACATACCCTCTCCTCTAGGTCTCCGCTGTCGCCGCCATCTTGGACCGGAAGTACCACCTCCTGACCTGTTCTGCGGGTCATACTTCCAGCGGTAGACTCGATCTGTCGAGTAATCTTCCTCATCACGGAGGAACTTCAATCTTTTCCTTTCTTCTAGCGTTTTTCGTAATTCCGCTATCTGGGAATTAACCCCTGCAAGAAATTTGTCCATCTCATCAATGGTAAGTGCTGCCTTTAACTCTGCCTCTAGACGACCAATATCCGATTGTTGTAATTCTAGCTCTTTTTGTAGAAACTCCACAGTGAGCACCATAAGGTCAAACGAGCATTTATTTAAAATGAGCTCAAATTTCTTGCAATATTCCGTGTTATCCACCATCAGAGTGGGTCTGGCACTCATTTGAAGGCCCCGGGGAATCCTTCTCACCCGGTAGTATTCAGCTAATGTGGTTGAGTGCAGCTCAAAGGCAACATGTTTTTTAACAGCTCTTTCATAATTATTACCAGCTTTATCCACTGGCAGTACCTTTAGGAAGTCTCTGGATCCCAATGCCAAAGTAGTGATCCTAGATGCCTCCAAATCTGTGTAAGCAAATGTTGTTGTACTCAAGTCTGCATTATTTCCAGTCTCCATTGAAACAGCGGTGCAAGTGACTAGTGCAGTAACATATATAATCAATCAATCATGAAAGTCCAGCTCACACTGTTATTGGATGGGTGCACGCTATCGCTAGGCACTGCACAGCCCAGCAATCAAATTCCAAAACAAAAAAGTGAATAGCAGCACTCCAATAGAGTTTTCAATTATTTATTGCATATCCAGGAGTACAAAAAAATAGCAACGTTTCGGACTACATGTCCTTCATCATGCCATATATACATCACTTCCTATCCCTCCTTATATACTCCTTAGGACACACCCACAATCTAATTAACTCTTTACAAACTCCTAATACTGTTTTATTACTTCAGCATATGTGGGTATCCTAAATATTAAACATCAAAATACTAAAATAATTTTCAATCCACCTATATTACATAAGAAGGTGAAAAATACACAGAATTTATTGAAGGCATCAATATTAATTAGAAAACATTCAATTTAAAGAAAAAAGCAAGAAAACCATACTTAGCATATGTCAATTTCAATTATAGGTTTCCTGTATCATTACTATTTTTCTTTTTTCTTTTTTCATAATATCACCACACATTCTCAGAGTCTGGGTGCCATCTAACCTCGTATACAATACTGACCATCCAAGAAAAAGAGAAAAAAAAGAGAGATAAACATAGAAATTAGTAATCATAAGTTAACAATTTTTAAAGGAAAAATTCCTAAAGAAAAACAGACAAATCATAATCCTTGTTCATACCAAATGGAACTAATGAATTCAAAGTAAAAATCCAAAATGCCTCTCTTTGTTTCAAATGTTGTTCCCTATCCCCCCCTCGTCTACCAGGGGGAACATGTTCCAGAATTTGGAATCTGAGTTGGCTCACCCCATGTTGGGCTTCTAAAAAATGAGTGGCTACAGGGGATTTTAGATTCTTTCTCCTGATATTTGATTTATGCTCTGTGATTCTATCACGTACCCTACGGGTTGTCTCTCCTAAATAAATCAAACCACATGGGCATTTAAGGAGATAGGTGGCATACTCTGTATTACATGTTAGAAAATCTTTGATCCAAAATTTCTTCCCTGACTGTGGATGTACAAACGTGGATCCCTTAATCATACTATTACAATGGGAGCAACCAAGACATGGGTAGCAACCCAAATTTTTACTTGTAATATATTTCTGTTTTTCACTTTTAGTACTCCCAATGTCTGCCTTTACCAAAGAATCTCTTAAGTTCATACCTCTTCTATATGCAGGCATAGGTGTCTGCTGAAATTCTGGTATGTCTGAATTACAATTTACTAAGATGTACCAATGTCTGCAAATGATCTTATGAATTTGTGTACTTAATTCATTGTATTTGGAGACAAAAAACAATTTGTCCCCATTTCTCTTTTTAACTTTCTCTTGTGGTTTTAACAGACTCTCTCTTGTCATCTCAAGTGTCTTATCAATTTCCTTGTGGATCATGTATGTATGGCATGTATGTATGGCATGATGAAGGACATGTAGTCCGAAACGTTGCGATTTTTTTGTACTCCTGGATATGCAATAAATAATTGAAAACTCTATTGGAGTGCTGCTATTCACTTTTTTGTTTTGGAATTTGATTGCTGGGCTGTGCAGTGCCTAGCGATAGCGTGCACCCATCCAATAACAGTGTGAGCTGGACTTTCATGATTGATTTATTATGTATGTTACTGCACTAGTCACTTGCACCGCTGTTTCAATGGAGACTGGAAATAATGCAGACTTGAGTACAACAACATTTGCTTACACAGATTTGGAGGCATCTAGGATCACTACTTTGGCATTGGGATCCAGAGACTTCCTAAAGGTACTGCCAGTGGATAAAGCTGGTAATAATTATGAAAGAGCTGTTAAAAAACATGTTGCCTTTGAGCTGCACTCAACCACATTAGCTGAATACTACCGGGTGAGAAGGATTCCCCGGGGCCTTCGAATGAGTGCCAGACCCACTCTGATGGTGGATAACACTGAATATTGCAAGAAATTTGAGCTCATTTTAAATAAATGCTCGTTTGACCTTATGGTGCTCACTGTGGAGTTTCTACAAAAAGAGCTAGAATTACAACAATCGGATATTGGTCGTCTAGAGGCAGAGTTAAAGGCAGCACTTACCATTGATGAGATGGACAAATTTCTTGCAGGGGTTAATTCCCAGATAGCGGAATTACGAAAAACGCTAGAAGAAAGGAAAAGATCAAAGTTCCTCCGTGATGAGGAAGATTACTCGACAGATCGAGTCTACCGCTGGAAGTATGACCCGCAGAACAGGTCAGGAGGTGGTACTTCCGGTCCAAGATGGCGGCGACAGCGGAGACCTAGAGGAGAGGGTATGTCGCAGAATACCTCGAGTGAATCGACGGGGGACTCAGACGAAACAGCGGCAAACGATTCCGCCACGGAGGGAAAAAGCACAGTCACAGGAACGGGGAAACAGACACGCAGTACCCGTCAAGGCAGCAGTCGAGCACGGCGCAAGAAATAGGTAATATCGGTGAGGTATTGACAGAACAACCTATGAAAGAGCAAAAGGACAGACTGGTGATTAATATTTCGGATCAAATCTTAAAAAATGAGGAACTTTGTGTCCTGGATAAGGGATTGTCATTCTGCCCACAAAATAAATGTGACTTTTTTGAACTTGATCAGGATTTATATAAATTGTTTAGAAAGATCAAATTGAAATCATTTTTTGCATTAAAGAGTAATGAGGGGAATGTAATAACATCTGAGAATGTGAATATATATAGATCAAGTTTGAGGGATCAATTAAGTCTTAAGAGATTACAATTTAAAAACAAAAAAAGATTTAATCCTCAATATTACCATAAGAGCATAGATACATTTATCTCCCAAGTGTATTGTGATATTAATAAATTGAAAAAGAAACACAGCACCAGGGGATTTAAATTTAAACACAGGGTATCTAATTTCTCTAGAAAGGAGAGAGATAGTTTGTTGAATATTAAAAATAACAAACTATTAATAATTAAATCTGCCGATAAGGGCGGAGCCACTGTGTTACAGAATAAAGGGGATTACGTATCAGAAATATTACGCCAGTTGTCTGATAAGGATATCTATTTCCTGATTGCATATAATCCTGTTTTTATCATTCAGAAGGAATTAAACAAATGTATTGATGTTGCTATTCAAAAAGGCATTATTGGACATGAAGAAAAATATTTTTTGATAAACAGGCACCCGAGAACACCTGTCCTATATACACTACCAAAAATCCATAAAAACTTGATGAGACCACCGGGTCGTCCAATTGTGGCAGGTGTGGACAGTGTGTTCTCGGGTGTTTCTGTTTATCTTGATCGTATCTTGAGGAGGTTTGTAGTGGAGTCCCAATCATTCATCAGAGATACTGGGGATTTCCTAAATAAATTGGAGGATATCTCTGTTTCTCTAGATAAATGTATACTTTTCAGTATGGATGTGTCCAGCCTATACACCTCCATCAGTCATGATGGGGGTGTGGGGGCAGTGGACAAAATGATGACAGATTCAAATTTGTTTACTGGGGAAGAGAAACATTTTGTATTGGAATTATTAGACATTATACTTTGTTACAATTACTTTTTATTTCAAGACCAATTTTATATTCAAAAGCAAGGTACAGCAATGGGCTCCAATGTCGCCCCTACATATGCCAACATCTATATGAGTATATATGAAGAAAAACTTGTTTATAGTAATAAACTTTGTTTACTTTGTTAAAAAACTTGTTTATAGTAATAAACTTTTTAAACAATATGGCGCCACATGGTGGCGCTATATTGATGATGTATTTGGCATATGGCTGGGCGACATTGGAAGCCTATTGCAGTTTGTGGATACATTAAATCTCTCTACAAGGAATATCAAGTTTACCCTGGTTCACAGTGAGGAAAGTGTGGCCTTTCTAGACACTTTGGTTTTTAAAGATAAGGATAGAATCAGGATAGATCTGTATAAGAAAGAGACTTACAGGAATGATCTTTTGTTAGCAAGTAGTGCACATCCTCAATCTTTAAAGAACTCCCTACCAAAAATCCAGTTGATGCGGGTACGCCGCATTGTGTCAGAAGACAAATTAAGTGAAAAAAGGCTGAGGGAGATGGGAGATCTCTTTTTGGATCGAGGATATGATGAGAATTTGATCCACAAGGAAATTGATAAGACACTTGAGATGACAAGAGAGAGTCTGTTAAAACCACAAGAGAAAGTTAAAAAGAGAAATGGGGACAAATTGGTTTTTGTCTCCAAATACAATGAATTAAGTACACAAATGCATAAGATCATTTGCAGACATTGGTACATCTTAGCAAATTGTAATTCAAACATTTCAGCAGACACCTATGCCTGCATATAGAAGAGGTATGAACTTAAGAGATTCTTTGGTAAAGGCAGACATTGGGAGTACTATAAGTGAAAAACAGAAATATATTACAAGTAAAAATTTGGGTTGTTACCCATGTCTTGGTTGCTCCCATTGTAATAGTATGATTAAGGGATCCACGTTTGTACATCCACAGTCAGGGAAGAAATTTTGGATCAAAGATTTTCTAACATGTAATACAGAGTATGCCATCTATCTCCTTAAATGCCCATGTGGTTTGATTTATTTAGGAGAGACAACCCGTAGGGTACGTGATAGAATCACAGAGCATAAATCAAATATCAGGAGAAAGAATCTAAAATCCCCTGTAGCCACTCATTTTTTAGAAGCCCAACATGGGGTGAGCCAACTCAGATTCCAAATTCTGGAACATGTTCCCCCTGGTAGACGAGGGGGGGATAGGGAACAACATTTGAAACAAAGAGAGGCATTTTGGATTTTTACTTTGAATTCATTTGTTCCATTTGGTATGAACAAGGATTATGATTTGTCTGTTTTTCTTTAGGAATTTTTCCTTTAAAATTTGTTAACTTATGATTACTAATTTCTATGTTTATCTCTCTTTTTTTTCTCTTTTTCTTGGATGGTCAGTATTGTATACGAGGTTAGATGGCACCCAGACTCTGAGAATGTGTGGTGATATTATGAAAAAAGAAAAATAGTAATGATACAGGAAACCTATAATTGAAATTGACATATGCTAAGTATGGTTTTCTTGCTTTTTTCTTTAAATTGAATGTTTTCTAATTAATATTGATGCCTTCAATAAATTCTGTGTATTTTTCACCTTCTTATGTAATATAGGTGGATTGAAAATTAGTTTAGTATTTTGATGTTTAATATTTAGGATACCCACATATGCTGAAGTAATAAAACAGTATTAGGAGTTTGTGAAGAGTTAATTAGATTGTGGGTGTGTCCTAAGGGGTATATAAGGAGGGATAGGAAGTGATGTATGTATGGCATGATGAAGGACATGTAGTCCGAAACGTTGCTATTTTTTTGTACTCCTGGATATGCAATAAATAATTGAAAACTCTATTGGAGTGCTGCTATTCACTTTTTTGTTTTGGAATTTGATTGCTGGGCTGTGCAGTGCCTAGCGATAGCGTGCACCCATCCAATAACAGTGTGAGCTGGACTTTCATGATTGATTGATCTAAAGTTGGCCAACACTTTTATCAGTGATGCAAGTATGCAAGTTGTTAGTCTGGGAACCAATATTTCTAGTTTTGCGATACTAGCCCACAGAGCCCTTTGGTTAAAGTCTTGGTCTGCGGATATGACTTCTAAATCCAAGCTTCTGTGTCTACCTTTTAAGGGTAAGACTTTATTTGGTCCTAGTATGGCAGATATCATTTCCACGGTTACTGGTGGAAAGGGAGTGTTTTTACCACAGGATAAGAAAAATAGACCCAAGGGTTGTCAGACTTCTAATTTTCGCTCCTTTCGTAACTTCAAGAGACAGAGATCTACCTTGTCTTTTAAATCTGAGCAAGCCAAGAGTTATTGGAGTGCTAGTCAGCCCTGGAACAAGGGTAAGCAATCCAGAAAGCCTTCTGCTGAGGCTGTCAGCATGAAGGGGCCACCCCTGATCCAGTTCTGGATCAGGTAGGGGACAGGCTTTCCTTTTTTCAGCCAGCTTGGATTTGCGATGTTCCATATCCTTGGGCAATGGATGTAATCTCCCAGGGATACAGGATTGGATTCAAGTCTTGACCCCCTAGGATCAGATTCCTATTATCAAGATTATCTGCAAACCAGGAAAAGAGAGAGAGAGACCTTCTTAAACTGTGTAAGGGAATTGTCCTCTCTGGGTATGATTATCCCAGTTCCTCTAGCAGAACAGGATCAAGGATTTTATTTAAATCTTTTTGTGGATACCAAGGAGGGAACTTTTTGACCCATTCTAGACTTAAAGTCTCTCAACATATTTATCAAGGTGCCATTCTTTAAAATGGAGACTATTCGTTCTATTCTCCCTTTATTTCAGGAGGGTCAGATAATGACCACTATAGACCTAAAGGATGTGTATCTTCATGAGCCTATCCATAGGGAACATTTTAAGTTCCCCCCGGTTTGCTTTTTTGGGTCAACATTTTCAATTTGTAGCACTGCCTTTTGGCCTCACCACTGCTCCTCAAATCTTTACAAAGGTTCTAGGGGGTCTTTTGGCTGTGGCCAGATCTCTAGGTATTGCGGTGGCTCCTTACCTGGACGATTTCTGGGTCCAGACACTATCTTTTCAGTTAGCAAGATCACATACAGATTCTCTGTTAGCTATTCTTCGCTCTCACGGATGGAAGGTGAATCTAGAAAAAAGTTCATTGGTGCCAAGTAGCAGGGTATGTTTTCTAGGTACAACCATAGACTCAGTATCTATGAAGATTTTTTTTGACGGAGGTCAGAAAATTCAAGATTCTGGAGGCTTGTCATTCTCTTCAGTCCTCTGTTCATCCATCGGGGCTGTATGCATGGAAGTAATTGGTCTCATGGTGGCATCCATGGACATTATTCGGTTTGCTCACTTACATCTGAAACCTCTACAGTTATGTATGCTCAATCAATGGAACGGAGACCACTCAGATCTCTCTCAGAGGATAGTTTTAGACTCTCAAACAAGGATGTCTCTGTCTTGGTGGATCTCCCAGGACCATTTGTCTCAGGGTACTTATTTCCTGAGACCTTCTTGGAGATTGTGACCATGGATGCCAACCTATTAGGCTGGGGAGCAATTTGGGGGTCCCTAGAAGCTCAGGGACTTTTGGACTCAGGAGGAGTCAGCCCTCCCTATAAATATCCTAGAATTAAGAGCAATGCTCAATGCTCTATCAGCTTGGCTTCAACTGAGTTTAGTCCTGTTAATCAGATTTCAATTGGACAACATCACTTAGGTGGCATATATCAACCACCAAGAATGAATTCGGAGCTTGTTAACTATGAAGAAAGTGACTATCATTCTTCAGTGGGCAGAGTCTTACAATTGTCATGTCTCTGCCATTCATATCCCAGGGTGGACAACTGGGAAACGGATTATCTCAGCAGGCAGACATTTCATCCAGGGGAATGAGCTGTCCATCTGGACGTTTTCTCGATGTTAACCCTCAAGTGGGGAGTTCCGGAGCTTGAGCTGATGGCATCTTGTCTAAAGGCCAAGCTTCCAAGCAGGAGCAGGCTTCAGTGATTCTATTAGCTCCAGCCTGGCCTCGAAGAACTTGGTTTGCGGACCTAGTGAGGATGTCATAATTTCCCCCCATGGAAATGGCCTCTGAGGAAGGATCTTCTACTTCAGGGTCCCTTCCTCCATCTGAACTTAGTCTCTCTGAAGCTGACTGCTTGGAGATTGAATGCTTAGTCTTGTCCAGAAGAGGTTTTTCTGTGAAAGTTATTGAGACTATAGTTCAGGCTTGTAAGCTTGTTACTCGCAAGATTTATCATAAGGTATTGCGTAAATACCTTTATTGGTGCGGATCTAGGGTTTTTTCTTGGAGTCAGGTGAGAATTCCCCGTATTCTGTCGTTTCTTCAGGAGGGCCTGGAGAAGGGTTTATCAGTCATTACCCTAAAGGGTCAGATTTTGCCTCTGTCGATTCTTCTGCAGAAGGGCATGGCAATTTTGCCAGATGTTCAATCTTTTGTCAAGGCTTTGGTTAGAATCAGGCCTGTATTTAGGTCTATTGCTTAATCTGGTTCTGCAGCAGGCTACATTTAAGCCTATGCATTCTGTTGATTTCAAGTTATTGTCCTGGAAGGTTTTCTTTTTGCTGGCAATTTCCTCTGCCTGTAGAGTTTCAGAGCTTTCGACTATACAGTGTGATTCTCCTTATCTTATTCTTCATGTAGATAAGGTGGTTCTCCATACTAAATTAGGATTTATACCTAAGGTTGTCTCGGAACGCAATATTAATCAAGAAATTGTTGTTACTTCATTTTTTCCTAATCCTTCCTCTAAGAAGGAGTGGTTATTGCACAATCTGGATGTTGTGCATTCTTTAAGGTTCTATTTACAGGCTATGAAAGATTTTCGTCAATCTTTTGCTCTTTTTGTTGTCTTTTCAGTTAAACAGAAGGCCACTTCTTCTACTCTCTCCTTCTGTGTGAGAAGTGTTATTCGATTGGCTTATGAGACAGCTGGACAGCAGCCTCCAGAGAAAATTATGTCTCTCTCCACTAGTGTTGTCACTTCCTCTTGGGCCTTTAAAAATTATGCTTCTATAGAACAGATTTACAAGGCGGCGATTTGGTCATCATTGCATACTTTTTCCAAATTTCACAAATTTGATGTTTTTGCCTCAGCTGAGGCTTCTTTTGGGAGGAAAGTTCTTCAAGCAGTGGTGCCTTCTGTTTAGGTTTGCCTGTCTTGTGTATCCCTCCCTTCCATTCTGTGAACTCTAGCTTTGGTATTGGTTCCCACTAGTATTCGTGGACTCTCCATGCCATTGGAAAGAAAAGATTATTTATACTTACCTGATAAATTATTTTCTTTCCTGGCATGGATAGTCCATGAACCGTCCTCATTTTTAAGACAACTTTTTGTCATTTTTCTAAACCTCAGGCACCTCTATACCCTTTGTGTCTTCTTTTCTTTCCATAATTCCTCGGCTGAATGACTGGGGATTGTGGGTAGTGGGAGGATACTGCCTCCACCTGGTGGCCAGGAGTTGAATTTCACTAGTAATTGAATGGATTTGTGGACTCTCCATGCCAGGAAAGAAAATAATTTATTAGGTAAGTATAAATTATGCTGTTCACACCTTCCCCCATAGAGGTCAATGGAGCAAATAAAGTAGATAAAAACACTTTATTTGCGCACAAAACCATTTGCATATTCTCATGTGCACTAACTCGGCATGAAAATATGAATATTTCACATTCCAATGTTCTTCACATATGTTCTATTTATTCATAAATACAAATTTCTACAAATATCTGATGGTATTTTGCACAAATATATATTTATACTTAAATAAATAGATTATTATATATAAGTCTAGATATATGTATATAAATAAATATATATATATATATATATATATATATATATATATATATATATATATATATATATATATATATATATATATATATATAAATACTTTGAACATATTCTGCTATGTGCAGAACATTGGAGTGTGAAATATTTACAGTAAATACACAGTATAACACGTATTAACTTATTAAATATGAATATTGCTTAAATATGCTTTATCATCGTTTTATCTACTTCACTGCAAATGCTTTAATGTCTATATATGTGTACATATATACACATATGAATACATAAAAACATATGTAGACACATTTAAACATATATATATATATATTTATATGTATATATATATATATATATATATACAGTATATATATGTTAAAGCCCTTTACCCACCTTTTTTTTCTAACACCTAAGACCTCAAATCTTTGAGCCCTTATAACTTTTGTGTGCAATATTTTTTTTAATAATTTTAATCAGATAGTGTTATTATGAGTGTAACTATACTTGTAATGTATTTTTGATGCGTTTTGTGACACTTTTCTGTGTCACAAAACAGTTAACTAGCGCTTTGAGGACAAGGTAATCATTGTAACGTAAATCACGATTGTGCTCAAGTGATTGCAATTAATTTCAACTTGTAATACCAGAGGTAAACCTGATAAGTACAGATGGGCGAATGGGTTTATATTCAAATTTGAATGTTAAAACGTTGGAGAAATTCGATTTATATAATTGAATGTTGATAGGAGCACATTTTCTTAAAAATTATATTTGGAATGTAACTTTTTAATTTGAATGTCACATTCAAATTTGAATTTCACTTTCGAATTCTAATGTCACATTCAAATTCGAATGTCACATTAGAATTCGAATATGACATTCAAATTTGAATGTCACATTCAAAATTGAATATTACATTTATAAAATACAGTTATAGACTAGAAATACTATTTCGAATATGAATGCTACATTTGAATTTGAATGACATATTCAAATTCCAATATTACATTTATAAAACACAGTATTAAACTAGAAAAACAATTTGGAATTCAAATGTGACATTTGAATTTTGAATGTAGCATTCGAATTTGAATATTACATTTATAAAAGTAATAACAGTTGTAGACTAGAAATACTATTTTGAATTTAAATATTACATTTATAAAACACAGTATTAGACTAGAAATACTATTTTGAATTTGAATGCTACATTCGAATTTGAATGTAGCATTCAAATTCGAATATTATATTTATAAAACACAGTTGTAGACTAGAAATACTATTTCGAATTCAAATGTAACATTTCGGAATTGAATGTGATATAAAATACATAGCTAAACATTCTATTATTCGAACAAATATTTTCTAATGTTATTGAAAAATTTGAAAACAAAAATTTAAAAATAGAATGTTAGAATGTTATATAAACATTCGAAATTTGATTCAAATGAACTAATGTATCAAAATTTGTTTTAAATTTTGAATTTTTAGAACCATTCGCCCATCCCTACTGATGAGCGCAAACACCTGTAATAAGCCCCTTATTGTTTGCGTGTAACTGTTACAGCTCCACTTGTAATCTGGCCCTTAATGAGCTATGGTTCCAGAAAGATAACTGAGTTTGAGCCACATATGTAAAGCTCTAGTTTGTAAACATTCCTTAAAGGGACATGAAACCCATTTTTTTTCTTTTATGATTCAGATAGAGAATACAGTTTTAAACAACTTTCCAAATAACTCCTATTATTTATTTTGCTTCCTTCACTTGTTATCCTTTCCTGAAGGCTTTATCTAGGAAAGCTCAGGAGCAACAAAGAACCTAGGTTCTAGATGCTGATTGGTGGCTGCATATATATACTGAATGTCATTGGCTCACCTATGTGTTCAGTTACAAACCAGTAGTGCATTGCTGCTCCTTCAACAAATGATACCAAGAGAATAAAACAAATTTGATAATAGAAGTAAACTGGAAAGGTGTTTAAAATGGCATGTTCTACCTAAATCATGAAGAAAAGATTTGGGCTTCATGTCTCTTTAAGGAAGAAGACTGTGTCAAGGGAGATATGTTTCCTGGATCAAGTATTTTAGCAATTTCTTTGTGCACACAATTTCATTCAGTATAGCATAACTGAACCTCCAGCAATCCAAATACTACTGATTCTAAATATAATTGATTTGGATTTGACACACTTTGCACATTTGAAGAATCAAACAGGAAAATGCACACATACTGCTGGAATGTAATATTTACTCATATCGCTTAGGTCCCTTGTTCTTCGATGAAGATGATTATGCATATAATTTTAAGGAATTCCATGTAGAATGCCGAAAAACATTAGGCACTATCTTAAATTTCTTTTGAACACAAAAAACATACACAAACAATGACTGGTCTTAGACTATAATCTCAAAATGTTAAAAAAAAGTACATCACTATGAAACCTTTTTTTTAGTTTCAATTTAAAATTTATTTACCCAAAGGGATATGAAACAGTCTGTTTTATTATTGCAATAAAAAAGTGACTTATACTTCATAAAAAATATTGCAATATGTACTATTAAATAATTTTAAAAAGATTTTACCTATTATTTTTATGTATTTAAACTTAATTTGTGCAGTGTCCAATACTTCCTGCCACAGTCCTTAAAGGGGGCTGGGATTTCTTCAGGTAAGCATATCTAGCTTGCTGTCATAAAAAAAAAAACTTCTATATTAACAGGGTAAACAGTTTTGCTCATGCTCAGAAGAGGCAGAATGCAACCTAAGTTATCAACATATAAGTTGTCTTATTCCCTGAGTGCAGTGGCTACAATGAGAATTGCTCATTTTGCTAGAAAAAAAGTAAACTGTTTGCTGTTTTTTTTTTACACATTCTGTTTCTTGTTATGCTTACTTCAATTTAACATATTTGTTTTTAATAAAGGAGCGCTGTTACTGATCAAGTTAACTTTTGTTTTTGTTACATAATTAACATATAGAGTGTCTGTAAAACAAATATAAAAATAATACAGCAAACAAAAATGTGATGCCTACAACAAAAAATGCTGTTAAGTGTATACCTTTAAACATATGTAAATATGTTTTTCCCTATTAACTGGTCTACACATGGGTTTAATTGGTAACATTTTGCCTATGCAATAACTCTTTTTTTATTCTTTTTCATTATTAGCAAAACGTTGTATAAATAAAAGGCTGGCACAACTCTCCACTGAAAAAAAGGATGACATACTTAGTGCAATTTATTCAGATAAAATTTTTACAAAAAAACAACTGCCAGGTCTTTTTGCTGAACTTCAGATTGGTGGCGTTGAAACAGTAAGTCCATTTGCTCGTTTAACATGTGTTATGAATTCCTTGTCCTAAGCAAAAAATTAAAGCTGAATTTGTTTGGGAAAATATGTAAGGGTACCAAGAAAAAAAATAATAGAGGATAACAATCTTCTCATGAGAGAAGAGGGAGAAATATAATGAGAATTTGTTTAAATAAGCTATTTGCAGTTTGCCTTTTATATGAGTATGTAGTTTAATACATTTTAAAGTTTGGACTGAACTTGTGTACACTCACTTAAAATCCACAATTGTTGAAGTTTCCTGTCCATTAAAATGAATTTATAAAGACACTAAGAAACATATGAATATTTGAAGCTACACACAATATTAATATAAGGTCTGTTTCCTGTGCATATGAAGAGGTGAGATCAAGTTCTAAGATTATATGTGATTATAGAGAGCTATATCAATAGAAACAATGGCACCCATTGGACCTTTATGCCACCAGAGTATCATTTGTTGTATGAAATAAGGGAGACCCTTAAAACTCCCTTTCCATGGGTGAGTCTCAGAGCCCTCAGCCTCCTTATAAGGAGATTTTAAAAAAAATAATAAAGCCAAAGGTTTTTATGAACCTTATCTTTCCCTAATAGAAATTCAGAAATGACTTCATGATGTAATAAAAACCATTTTCATCTTATGATACGATAGAAAAAATATTTTAGACTGTTCCAGTAAAATCAGGTGAATTTATGGGGCTAGAAACTAATTGTATTCTCCCGAATGGATGGGAAGAAATGTATCTAAGACACAGTATGTAATGTGTTGAGTGCCCCCTCCCGTTTTTCTGTACTACACAGGGTAAATAAAAACTCTTCTGAGTGAATAGATTTAGTAGCCTTACCCCTTTATCGGCTACAAGGCCTAACTGGCATCATTAAAACCTCCACAACTAGTTAACTGATTTTGGGTCTCACTCCTATAGTAAGAGGAAAATGCATGAGTGCAGGATTGACGTGGGTTGGGAACTCTGTCCTGCTATCCCTCCTGCTGATTTCCCTTCAGGTAAATGAATAAATCCTTTAAAATAATTTTGCATGCATTCGTTAAGTTTTTTTTTGTTAACAGCCAAATGTAACTGCATCACATTTAGTATTTTTTTGCATGCATCCAAATTTGCATATTTAGCAACAAGCAAGCTCAGACTGCATTTCTGCTCCTAAGCCTTAACTAGGTATGCTTTGTTAACAATGGCTACCCAAAGAAATAAGTACATTTGACACTGGAGAATAATTGAAAGAATTCCTAAAATTGCATGCTCTATCTGAACCATGAAGGTTTAATTTTGATTTTCCTGTCATATAGCATTGTCTTTTCTTTTTCTATTTCTGGACATTACATAATATATGGTAGTGACAAACTATTTTACATTTTTAATACTAAATTCAGTCTGTTATTTGCAAAAGAATATAATTATAATTCATTCTTTTCTTCACAGACTGCAAATTCTTTAATGTGGTTGCTTTTTAATCTTTCAAGAAACACTAATGCTCAAGACAAGCTTCTAGAAGAAATACAGAATGTGCTACCAGCAAAGAAAACGCCAAGTGCCGATCTCTTACTCAAGATGCCTTATTTAAAATCCTGCATAAAAGAGTCAATGAGGTACTAACCCACATTATTTAAATTCTCTCATGTTTTATATTATGATTATGCTACAAAACTTATATGGACATGAATATCCTCTTATTTTAGGCTAACTCCTACAGTGCCATTTACAAGTCGAACACTGGAAGAAGATACAAGTCTTGGTGGATTTTTGATCCCACAGGGAGTAAGTTCAGTATAAACTTATATTTATACAAATATCACACATGCCCACTAATACTCTTTTTTTATACATGTGATAGCTGTGATAAGAAATAGGTATGAGAAAAGACAGATGAAAAGCAAATAAGAGAAAGAATTAGAAATGATAAGTGAAAGGACAATCAAAGGGGGTGTGAGAGGGGCAGCGAATGTAAGTAAGAGATGGAGAGAGAGGGTGTGAGAGGGTAAGGAAGGATATTTATGTAGAAAAAGATTCCTCTAGGGGTCAATCATTTGGAACCAAGGAGAAGGAAGAGCTAATGCAGCTCCAAAGTCATGACTGAAGTGCGCCAACAAGCTCCTTGAAAAACCCAGTCCATAGTATTTGCTTTAAAGTTATGTGATAGATGTAGAAAAGCCACCGTCCAAAACAAGGCTGCTAAACAAATTCCACAGAATATATCACGCTTCAAAATAAATAAAGCCGCATTACATGGTTTACAAGACATATAAAATATCACAAATAGGAGGAGTTAGTTTTTAAGACCATTGTTTACATTTGCAAAACAAAAGTTCAATATAAAACAAATGAAAATGACTAAATATTGAAACCTTCTGCCTACTACTAACAACCAGTAACATCTTCATCTGCAAGTGAGGTTACTGGGGAAGAAATAATACAATTTAATTCCAAAACCATATAATTCTAGCTATGGGCTTCATCTTTTAAACCTCACAGGGGTGGCGCGGTTAAAATACCCTGTTCTTTCTGGATGATCAGTCACACAAGAGCAGGTAGCGTAGAACTAAAGAAATGAGAGTGCCTTAAAATAATAAATAGAATATGGTTCTATATATTACATATACAAGAAATACCCTTGTTGGGCTGCTATCTAAAATATCAAGAGATCGGAAGATCATTTTATAAAATTGACAGTGCCACAAGCAGGGAAGCTTAAATTAATATGGTTTATTTAAAAAAACTTGCAAACAATATGTGCAAATTGTATATAAAAACAAAGTAAATGCAGCGGGTCTTAGTCACTAAGCTTTACAAAGTTACACATTTAAAATACTAAAAATAAAGCACAAAGTGAAGAGACAATAGATCTACTTGCCTGGCCAGGTTTGCACAATCCACACAACGTATTTCTGGGCTCCTCTCCCTTCCTCAGTTGTGACTAAATTAGGGGAGGAGCCCAGAAATATGTTGTTTGGATTGTGCAAACCTGGCCAAGCAAGCAGTACTATTGTCTCTTCATTTGTGCATTATTTTTAGCCTTTTAAATGTATAAATGTATAACTCTGCAACGCTTAGTGACTAAGACTCACTGCACTACCTTTGTTTTAATATGCAATTTGCACATATGGTACATTTCCTTGTACAATAGATATATATGGGAGCCTATGTATCTACATATATTACTTTGTGTACTCTACATTCTGCTGATTGATATAAACATATAAATAAAAATAAATAGATAATTGAAACATATATTACAAGTCTTTTAAAACAAATAAATAACATGGCTCTTCTAACAGAATGGAATAGAGATCACGTAAAATGTATTGTAAAGCTCTGTACATCTTATGATGCTACTGTTCCTTCAAGGCTAATAAACAGTTTTTTTCTCTAATGACACCATCCAATATTCATATAAGAACTTTTTATTATTATTTTCATGCTTTTCAGACAGACATTTTCCATGTAGCCTACCTATATTTTGACACTTCAGGTTAACTGATGTATAGGATAATAAATACCCAGAGCTTTTTTAATGCAGGAATTGTAAACAAATCTGTTCAGTAGTTTTTAGTTATATAAAAATGCAAGGTGTCGATAACAAAATCCATTAACTATAAACTAAAATATATGCATAATCATTTACACTTGTTGGTAGCTAAAACCAAGATAGTCCAACCTGGGGAGAAATATCATTTTAAAATGTCTGCAGTAAACATAACTTTTTAGGATATGTTCTTGTTAATGATATTCTTGCACCTTTTTCTTTAAAGGTGCAGATATTTTCATGGTAACATGGTAACATTTTATTTTAACAAAACTGTTTTCAATTTGTAATTAAATAATGTTATGATAAAAATCATAATAGCATTACGCAATATCTCCAATTTTTGTATTTGAAATAGACCATCGCCATGATTAATTTTCATGCAATGTCCTGGAATGACAAGTTCTTTCCTGAAGCTCGAAAATATAAACCTGAAAGGTGGTTGAATGAAAAACAAACACTTAATCCATTTGCTAACATACCCTTTGGCATTGGAAAAAGAATGTGTATTGGACGTCGCTTGGCAGAACTGCAACTTCAATTGGCTCTTTGTTGGGTAACATCAATTTTATTACTTTTATGAACATAGAAGGCTTTAATCCAAGAAGACTATAGCATATTTGCATATAAAAATGATCTGATTTTTATAATCATAGTTAATGTACCCATACTTTTATAGTATCGAATTATGACTTTTAACAAAACTTATTAATTAACCCCTTAAGGACTGGGCATTTTAGACAATATATATATATATATATATATATATATATATATATATTTTTAGTAGACAACCCAAAGTATTGATCTAGGCCTATTTTGGTATATTTCATGCCACCATTTGACCACCAAATGCGATCAAATAAAAAAAATCGTTAACTTTTTCACAAACTTTAGGTTTCTCACTGATTATTTACAAACAGCTTGTGCAATCATGGCACAAATGGTTGTAAATGCTTATCTGGATCCCCTTTGTTCAGAAATAGCAGACATATATGGCTTTGGCATTGCTTTTTGACAATTAGAAGGCCGCTAATTGCAGCTGTGCACCACACTTGTATTATGCCAAGCAGTGAAGGGGTTAATTAGGTAGCTTGTAGGTTCATTTTAGCTTTAGTGTATAAATTACCCTCCCACCTGATACATCCCAACCCCTGGTCCCTCCCTGATACCTCTCAAACAGCTCTCTTCCATCCCCCACCCGCCAATGGTCACCCCCATCTTAAGTACTGGCAGAAAGTCTGCCAGTATGAAAATAAAAGGCTTTTTTTTTCATATGTTTTCTGCAGTGTGGGATCCCCCCTTACACCACAACCTACCTGATTGCCCCCAAACAGCTCTCTAACCCTCCCCTCTCTACCTATTTGCCACCATCTTAGGTACTGGCAGCTGTCTACCAGTGCCCAGTTTGCTGCAAATTAGGCTATTTTTTTATTTTATTTTTTAAAAAAAACAAGTTTTCCGTAGTGTAGCTGCCCCCCTCAAAATCCTCCCCCTCCCCCTCTTAGATCAATTTCCCACCCTCTTATCCCATCCCTCAGTATGATACCCCTCTCCCTCCACTCTCCTTCCCCCTCCCAGTCCCTCTGACTATTTTTTTTCCTTAGCCGTAGCGGTCCGTTCCAGAACTTACCTTCCTGCTTTTCAACAAAGGATAACAAGAGAACAATTTAATTTGATAATATAATTAATATGGAAAGTTTCATAAAATTGTATGTTTTATCTGAATCATGAAAGAAAAATTCACAGTTATATGTCTTTGCTCTGTAATATCTTAAATCTGTTTATGTCTTTCACAGTTGTGCTTGGTCTTTGCACTAAAAGGCGACAAGATAGATTCTGCTCCACTAATTGTGGACCAGATTACAAGTGGAGTGCTAACAGTTATGCCCAAGTGATAAGAGGGGTTATTGCGTGTGTTTGTGTGTTGAGTTTTATCGCTTGTATTATAAGTTGAAAGTAAATGCGATCTTTTGAGCAAAATTCAAGGTAACGCTTGTCGGGTTAGCGTGTTCTCAGAGCTTTGGTTAACTGTTTTGCAAAACAAAAAAGTGTCACAAAACACATAAAAAATGCATTACAAAATACAGTTACATTCATAATAACACCATCTAATAAAAAATGATTTTAAAAAATATTGCAAAAAAAGTTATAAGGGCTCAAAGATATGAGGTCTCAGGTTTTAGGAAAAAATGGCATGCAAAGGGCTTTAACACTGACATATATACATATAAATCTCTAAAGATGTATATGTATGTATATTCAGTATATAATGTATGTCTATATATGTGTACATATGTATTTATGTGTATATAAGTATTTACAGACATGTAAACAAATAAATACATATGTACACACAAATAAAGACATATATACAAAATAGAATAAGAATAGCGCTCAGGAGAAATGTATCACTAGTAACACTGACACCAGTTCGTATGAAAGTCACAAGTCACTATTCACTAGATAGTGTAATTTCTTGTGTAGACAAGGGATTCCTCAAAGTTCTTGCAGCTTGATCCCAAATCAGGACTTGACTTCAAAATGAAGCACACTTTCAAAGAATCTAGAAACAAAAGAGGGGGAGGAGCGCACAAAACAGAAGGAACCCTCTGGTGTAGTATGTCAGAAGAAAACAAATAAATATAACAAAGTGTCAAATGAATGCTCACCATAGAATCCTCAATCCTATATGGTCGATGTCAGCAGGTAGAGCGAAGCATCATAGATGTGCCGGTAATAATGTTTCAATACAGCTTGTCTCCTCTCAAAAAGAAGCAGATTAGACTCATACAGAGATGCACACGAGTAGCGACTCAAAACGTAGTGAAAAGCAATGACAGGACTTTATTTATTTTGCTATACATAGCAGCACAATGCTCTCTCTCTCTCTCTCTCTCTCTCTCTCTCTCTCTCTCTCTCTCTCTCTCTCTCTCTCTCTCTCTCTCTCTCTCTCTCTCTCTATATATATATATATATATATATATATATATATATATATATATATATTATAGGATTTGTAGAAAACATCACTATCTGGGCTTATATATAAGGTACAATACTCTTTTAATACATACCAGTATGGTATGTAATTAAGGAGTATTGTACCTTATATAAGTCCAGAGAGTGCTGTTTTTTGCAAATTCTAAATGTAGGCATAGCTATATATTGTACCAAAATGCCATCAGATATATGTAGAAATATATATTTATGAATAAATGGAACATATTCTTCTATGTGAAGAACATTTAAATGTGAAATTTTCATGTCGGGTTACCATAATTGAGAATATGCGATCGGGTTTGTGTACAAGTAGCGTGTAAGCTTTTTCCCACACTTTTTTGTTCCGATGACATCTATGGGGGAATAGGTTGTTCTGCACGCAATAATCTAAGTTAGGCTTTTTGCGCTCGTTGGGTTAGCGTGCAACTGATAACAGTTTACTTTCAACTCATAATACGAGCGCAACCTGAAGCGTGCAAAAAAATTACTACTAGCGCAGTTAACGCTAGAGCGGGAGTGATAATTAGTATTCTGCTGGTAATCTGGCCTTATATTGACAAGACCTTTATGTCTTGTGGATGTGATGAGGGGCTGAAATAAATCTTTTTGAATTGCAATTTTTTTGACATATGCCATTGCGGCAATGTTTTTGTGCAATATATAAAAAAAACTAGTTCTATTAGATCTAGATCATTGACATGAAAAAAAGATAGCTGGTTGGTTCAACTTAAACATTACTTTAAAAAAATGCATCTTTATCTCTGAACAAATAGACCTCAAAATTAGAATTTTATACAATATGCTATCTACTAGAAGTAGTTACTAAAACTATGCAGAATGTGTTTTTTCTACATTACTTTATGTAAGTTTTGACTCTTTCCTGTGACTAGTACTAATTTTTGATCACTTACTATAATCAGCTCATAGGTTCAAAGAATAATGTATAGACACACACATATATATATATATATATATATATATATATATATATATATATATATATATATATATATATACTGTATATATATACTGTATATATATATATATATATATATATATATAATTTATTTGAATGTAACAAATGGAGCAACATGAATGATTATTAATAGATGTTTATAAACTTTATTTATTTATGTATTTATTTACTTGTTTGTTTATTTTTAGTTGGTACAGCATTTTCAGATACTGGCAACTGATGAAGAACCAGTAAAATCTATTGTCTCTGGCTTGATGATACCAGCAAGAAAATTACCTGTATCTTTAAAAAGACGCTAAGTATGTATCTTTGAAGTTTAAAGATTGTTAAACATAAAGTTTAAATAATATGAAAAAATAAGTTTGTTGAAAGCTTTCAACCTTTAAAGGAACATAACACTTTTAGATTGAAATTGTAAAATAAAATGTTTAATAACTAATAGTAAAAAATAATATATTTTCATTATTTTGCCCCTTTTTCTTGTAATTTAAATTGTGGGTTTCCCCTTTCTGAGAACTGGAAGTGCACACTGCATGCCTGGTCCTGCTATGCATCTGTTCTTAACTGGTCTCAGCAAAGCTGATAGAATAGCATCATGCAAAACAATGGAAGTTTTGCTTGCAAAACAAGTCAGGGTTTGCCCCTCCAAATAAGGTAAAAGATAGAAATAGTTTAGCCATGGAAAAACAATGGCAGCAAGCAAGGTATTAATATTTTTAGAATCATTTTATACTGATACTGATATGTTATTCTATTGTAAAATAACAGAAAAATAATGTAATCACAATCACCTAGATTACAAGTTTTGCGTTCATGTTTTAACGCTGAAAAAAATGTTAATTTCAGCGTTAAAACAGCAAGTCTTGTCGGTATAGCTGTACTGCAAGCCTTTTAGCCTGTAACGCAACATCAGTCCCACACTCGCAAAAATTACATTTTCATGGGACTTCCATAGCGCTGCCATCACAAGTTTTGCGTTCTGGCTAAAAAGCTTGCGTTACACCCTATAATGACAAGATCCGTAACGACATCTGAGAGCAGTAGTTATAAGTCTTACGCTATAAAACCGTTACATAAAACTCATAACTAAAGTGTTACAAAGTATTCTAACACCCATAAACTAACTATTAGCCACTGAACCGAGGCTCTCCCGCATCGCAAACACTAAATTAAACTTATTAACCCCTAATCTGCTGCTCCCGACATCGCCGCCACTAATACAATTTATTAACCCCTATTCCGCCGCTCCCCAACATTGTCATCACTATAATAAAGTTATTAACCCTAAACCACCGCCCTCCCGCATCGCAAACACTATTTGAAAATAATTAACAATAAGCAATAAACTAATTTAAACTAGTAACCCCTAAACCTAACGCCCCACTAACTTTATATTAAAATAACAATTTCCCTATCTTAAATTAAATTAAAACTTACCTGTCAAATTAAAAAAACTAAGTTTAAACTAACAATTAAACTAATATAACTATTAAACTAAAATTAAACTAACTACCAATTAAATAAACTATATTACACATTAAAAAAATCCTAACACTACAATAAAAAATACAAACTATCTAATTACAAAAGAAAAAAATTACAAAAAATAACAAACACTAAATTACGAAAATAACAAACAAAATTATCAAAAATAAAAAAGAAATACACCTAATATAATAGCCCTATAAAAATAAACAAGGCCACCCAAAATAAAAAAAAAACCCTAGCCTACAATAAACTATCAATAGCCCTTAAAAGGGCCTTTTGTATGGCATTGCCTTAAGTTAAACAGCTCTTTTACCTGTAAAAAAATGCAAAGACCCCCCAACAGTAAAACCTACCACCCAACCAACCCCCCAAAATAAAAAAAAACTAATTCTAACAAAAACCTAACCTACCCATTGCCCTGAAAAGTGCATTTGTATGGGCATTGTCCTTAAAAGGGCATTTAGCTCTTTTGCATTGCCCTGAAAAGGGCATTTAGCTCTTTTACTATAAGCCCAAACCCTAAACTAAAAAAACAAAAACCACCCAAAAAAGTTTAAAAAATCCTAACACTAACCCCTGAAGATCCACTTACAGTCACTGAAGTCCCGCTTGAAGGATCTTTATCCCGGCGGTTCCATCCAGGCGGCTCTATCTTCATCCAGGCGGCAGGCGGCTCCATCTTCATCCAGGCGGCATCTTCTATCTTCATCACGGCGGCGTCTTCTATGTTCATCCCGGTGGCACGGAGCAGGTCCATCCTGAAGACATCTGGCACAGATCATCCTCTTCATATGGTCGCCGCTGTATACTGAATCTTCAATGCAAGGTACGCAATTCAAAATGGAGTCTCTTGCATTCCTATTGGTTGATTTGATTTTGGAATTGGTATGGTATTTCTACAAGTGAATCATTTATTAGATGTAGAGCATCAAACAATTAAAAAGAGAGCACATTTCTATGTGTTTTTTTGCACATCCAGTATACTTAAATTATGATTTATGCTGTGCATATTTAAAGAGATATCAAACCCAAAAAAATGATTTTGGCATTTAGCCAGAGCATTGAAATATATAAACGTTTCCAATTTACTTTTAATTTACAATTTTAAACAAATTTCAAACTTACTTTTATTATCAAATTTGCTTCATTCTCTTGCTAGTCTTTGCTGAAGGAACAGCATTGCACTACTGGAAGCTAGCTGAACGCATTTAGTTAGCTAAGCCCAAGAGACCAAAGTATGCAGGCACCAAACACCAGTTAGCTCCCACTAGTGTATAATATGTGAGTATTAATTTTAAACAATGGATACCAAGAGAACAGAGCACATTTGAAAATAGAAGTGATCTTAAAAGTGTTTTATAATTACATGCTCTATCTGGTTCTTGCAAGTTTAATTTTGACGTTCCTATCCATTTAATACACTTTTTACCTCTATGATTACTTTGTATCTAAGTCTCTGCAGATTGCCCTCTTATTTCAATTATTTTGACAGACTTGCCTTTTAGCCAGTCAGTGCTAAAATAACTCCATGGGAGGAAGCACAATGTTATCTATATGGCACACATGAACTGGCGCTGTCTAGCTGTGAACAACTGTCAAAAGAAAAACTGACAAAATGCACTTAGATAAGAGGCAGCCTTTAAGGGCTTAGAAATTAGCACATGAGCCTAACTAGGTTTAGCTTTCAACAAGGAATACCAAGAGAACAAAGAAAATTTGATGATAAAAGTAAATTGGAAAGTTGTTTAAAATGGCATGCCCTATCTGAATCATTAAACTTTAATTTTGACTAAACTGTCCCTCATTTTTTTTTAAACAGCACTTTTGTAAAATGTATCACAATTTTATAACCAAGCAGACTATTTGTTTATGGCATGAATAATAAAAGATTTCAGATCTTGAGGGGTATGTCTTATCATAGTAACCCTTTTCACTACTAAACCATTTAAATAACTGTCATGACCTTTTTTTAGACTTTCCCACTCAAACAAATAATTGCCAGTCTAGACGTGGTATTCCATGCCAACACCCTCATGGAATTCTATTAAAAAATGAGCTGTCCTTGCAAGTGGTGAGATGTCTGCAATATAAATTATGAGAGCGCTCTGCTTTATAAAACTTTGCATTGGAGAACCAAGTACACAGAGAGAACCTGGCGTATGTTAAAACTTTAAAATGACGCCTAAAACAAATCAAATTACACTGTTTGCAGTGCATTGTACCATATATTTGCTGTTAGTTTTGTATGCATAGGTTTGTCTTTTAGAATAATTAGAGTTTTGAATATTTTGAGCTTACCACCTTTTAATATGTGAGATCTGTAGGGCGGAAATATTTACAGAATTACACTGGGATTTGAGAGACAATTTCCTATACCCATGGAATGTACAGCCCATTATACAAAGAAAAAAAAACGATGCTTTGTATTTTGTACTTGTAATTTGCAAGTACAATGTGGAGTGAAATTTGTGAGTTATAAGACGAAAGCTCTGTATTTAATGCATATAAACAAAACAGTAATATCCATGTGCAAGGTTAAAAACATTTTTTTATTTACCAAGACTATGTGGCAGAAAGAATAAGGGATTGAGCTTATTCTGGTTTGTAATGAGCTTAAAGGGACAGTCTACATCAGAATTTGTATTGTTCTAAAAGATAGATAATCCCTTTATTACCCATTCCCCAGTTTTGCATAACCAACACAGTTATATTAATATACTTTTAACCTCTGTGATTATCTTGTATCTAAGCCTCTGCAAACTGTCCCTTTATTTCAGTTCTTTTGACAGACTTTCAGCTTACCCAATCAGTGCCTGCTCCCAGATAACTTCACGTGCACAAACACAGTGTTATCTATATGAAACACAAGAACTAACACCCTCTAGTTGTGAAAAACTGTTAAAATGCATTCTGAAAAGAGGTGGCCTTCAAGATCTAAGAAATTAGCATATGAACCTCCTAGGTTAAGCTTTCAACTAAAAATACCAAGAGAACAAAGCAAAATTGGTGATAAAAGTAAATTAGAAAATTGTTTAACATTACATGCCCTATCTGAATCATGAAAGTTTATTTTGGCATAGACTGTCCCTTTAACAATAAGGGATTTAAGGTCTTTGTTGTTTTAATAACGAAGGTTAAAATTCTGAGAAAATATTCTAAACAGCAAGGAAGAGGTGTTAGCATTTTTGGAATGTGTCAATGTTTATAGATTTTCAGTTTAAAAACTGATAAAACAGTGACCGGTGGAACTAGCTAAATGGAGCAATAGGAGGAGAGAGGGGAGGGGGAGTAGTTTTTTTTTTCTTCACTGGTCAGTAGACACTTAAATGCCCTTAATCACTGCCTGTTCACATCACTTCATTACTAAGGTGTTTTGTTTTTCTCTCCCTCATTGGCTCTGCCAAATTTACAATCATTTTTGTGGATGTTATGGCTAAGGTGCACTTTTTTATCTTCCTTATTATTTTTGTAAATGATAAATGCTTAATATTACATCATGGAATGTGGGCAATATTAATTTGCCCATAAAAAGAAAATCTAGACGCAACTTTTTAAGAAAATCTTGTAAACATGATATGGTATTTCTACAAGTGAATCATTTATTAGATGCAGAGCATCAAACAATTAAAAAGAGAGCACATTTCTATGTGTTTTTTGCACATCCAATATACTTAAATTATGATTTATGCTGTGCATATTTAAAGAGATATCAAACCCAAAAAAATGATTTTGGCATTTAGCCAGAGTATTGAAATATATAAACGTTTCCAATTTACTTCTGTTATCAAATTAGCTTTGCTCACCTAAAATTCATTGTTGGAGAGATACCTATGTAGGCATCTGTATGGCAGGAAATAGTGCTGGCATCTAGCACTCTTGCATTTGTGCAGAACCATATATTTTTCATAAATGGGCCAGACCCTAAGCATATGTCCAAAAGATACTAAGAGAATGAAGAACATTGATAATAGAAGTAAAGATGTTTAAAATGGCAAACTATCTGAATCATTAAAGAAAAAAAAATGTTTTTCATGTACCTTTAATATGATTTATTGTTGTGTAATTTAAATACAAAGTTTATGTTTTTGATTAAATACAAAACAATTTTTCCCTGAGTATTTTTGTGTTATTAGTTCAAGTATTTATTTTGTATGATTTGTAAACTGTGATTTTCATTGTGCACTTTAGTAATGTATGCACCTCCTTTCCATACAAATGGAGTTAAAAAGTCAGTTTAAAAAGTGGCTTTAAAGAATTCCACCAGGGATATAGGAATACTCGCACGCATTTTTAAAGAATCTCACCAAACCAAAGAGTTAACCATATATTTTTAAAATCAACAAACAACACATTTAGAAAATGTACTTTGCAATAAAACCCACAAAATTATTTTTTTTTGTAATTTTCTGTATTTTACATTGTAACTTGTAAGTGAAAAAATGGAAATTCTCAATTCCTAATTAATTGAAATACATACTTTGTTATGCAGAAATGGGTAAGGATAAAATATGTAACAATAAAAATAATATACATTTTAAACAAAAATTTCTGATTTCACAGAGGGGTAACAGCTTATTTTGAGATCGGGGATTAAAGGCCCTATTACTTTTGGGGCTGAACGCATAACTAAACTAGTAACTTGTAACAACATACACAACACAGAATAATAAAGGGCCAGATTTTGAGTGGAGTACAAACGTTTGTGCGCAAGCAATAAGGGGTTTATCACAGGTGTTTGTTCTTGTCGGGCTTACTGCTGGTATTATGAGTTGAAGGTAAAAGCAATTTACGCTAGAATCATCACCGCGTCCTCAGAGCTCTGGTTAACTGTTTTGCGAAACAAAAAAGTGTCACAAAGCACATCTAAAGTACATTATAAAGTACAGTTACTCTCATAATAACACTATCTAATAAAAAATATTTTTAAAAAAGCACACACAAGTTATAAGGGCTCAAAGATATGAGGTCTCAGGTGTTAGAAAAAAAATAAGGCAGGCAACAGGCTTTAACATTGAAATAAAAACCTGACTAGTGCAAAAAGCTTACTTCTAGCACAGTTAACGCTTGAAAGGGAGTATTAATTAGCGCTCCACTTGTAATATGGCCCAAACTATTTAAACCTTAAAGCTAATCAACCGTGCAGCAAGTGAGGCATAGTACTAAAAATCCCTGAAAAGCTGGTCTGGACCCAGGCTAATTCACATGGTAGAGCCTATCTACAATGCCTGAGATTGAACAAGGATGTTCAACTGAGCTCTTTGGTTCCTGCTATCCAGGAGGAGCACCCCTTGACAAAATCATATTCACTGCTGAAAGAACTGAACTCTATGGAAGCAAACTGCATTCCGTTATTACTCACTAATTCCATTGGTATGCCACGCCGGGCAAACAAGCTCTTGAGATGAGTGCTAATGTTTGACTGTTGATCTCATTCAAGGGTGCAATCTCCAAATACCTGGAATAGTAGTCAATCACAACTAGATACTTCTTCTCATGCAGTTCGCACAAATCTGCAGCTATTTTCTGCCATGGGCCTGCAGGCAGCGGGGTAGAAATCAAGGGCTTCCTTCTCTGAGTAGGCCAGCATTCCTGGCAAACGGCCCATTTTGACACGTGGCTTGCAATGTCATAACTGATGCCAGGCCACCATACCGCCATAGCTGCCCTTTCTCTGCACTTTGTAATGGCCAAGTGGCCATTATGAATCCTGCTTAACATCTCCTGCCGCATGCTAACAGTAATGACAATTTGGTCCTGGAACAGCACTATACCACCCAGCTCAGTGAGCTGTGACCTCTCTGACTGGTAAGAACTTAAAGACATCCAGGCTGCCCGGCTCTCGGGCCAACCTTCTTTTATGTACTAAATAACTTCTTGAAGGTCTGTATCTAAAAGTGTCTCCTTTCTTATTTGTTCTAGCTTTCCTAAAGAAATGGATTTGGATGCCAGAACTGAACCCACAAACACTTTCACATCTGATTCCATTGAAGACTCTTCAGCAACAGCCAGCGGGAGCCTGGAAAGTGTATCTGCCACTACCAGTTGTTTCCCCGGCACATGCACTGCCTGAACCTTGAACCTAAGCAGCCTCATCAGAAGTCTCTAAAATCTTAGGGGTGTTTTGTCAATATCTTAGGAGTTAATTAGAGGGACTAGCGGTTTATGGTCAGTCTCCAGACTAATTCTCTCTAAACCCACTAAATAACACTGGAAGCGCTAACAGGCCCAAACTGCAGCCAGGCACTCTTTCTCAATGTGTGTGTATTTAGACTCGGTAGCCGTCAGTGTATGAGAACAGTAGGCGATGGGCTATAGTTTGTTCTCATTTAGCTGTAGGAGGGCAGCCCCTAGCCCATAACTGCATGCATAAGCACTAACCACAGTCTTTTTAGAAGGGTTGTAGAACCCTAACACTGGGGCAGACCCCAGCAAGGACGTGACCTGTACAAAAGCTTCTTCCTGTGAAGGACCCCAGACCCAGGCAACATCTTTCTTCAACAACTCTGTGATAGGGTGTAGTACTGTGGATAAATATGGAAGGAACCTGCCCACATAATTCACAAGGCCCAATATTTGTCTCAGCTCATGTACATCAGAAAGAATTTTCATCTGTTCAAAAGCAAGGATTTTATCAGGGTCCGGCTTCATGCCATCTCCATTGATGATATGCCCAAAGTAACATAACTCAGATTTTCTAAAATGGCATTTCTCTTTATTTAATTTCAGCCAGGACTCTCTAATGGTCTGCAGCACACAGCACAAACACTGATCATATTCTTCCAATGTAGACCTATACACTATAAAATGTCGTCCATGGCGACTGCTGTGCCCTCGTGGGGCCTTGGGAGGGAATTCATCTCTCTTTGAAAGATTTCAGGAGCAGAGGATATCCTGAAAGGGGAGCCTGCAGAAGCAAAACCAACCTACCGGTGTAATGAAGGTAGTTAGTTTGTGGCACTGTGGATCTAGAGGTATCTGCCAGAAGCTGCTGGAAGCATCCAGTGTAGAGAAGAACTTCGCCCCAGCCAGTTTCGGAGCTATGTCTTCAATCGTCTGCAGCACATATCTCTCTCTCTTCACCGCCTCATTCAGCCTTTTCAAGTCTACGCAGATGCGTACCTTCCCATTTTTCTTTGCTACAGGCACAATAGGGGCACACCAGTCAGTTGCTTCAACAACCTTTTCAATAACTCCCATATTCTTCATAAGCAGAAGTTCCTTCTCGACTTGAGGCATGAATGGGAATGGAATTCTACGAGGAGTGGTAATGCTGTGTGGGACTGCATCACTTTTAAGTGATATTCGGACTGGGTTGCAATTCAGTAGGCCCAATTCACCAAACATATCTTCTGAAATCTCATTCACTCAAAAGGCCCAAACCACAGGCTGCTTTCCTGCACAATAGGTTGTTAACACACTGACCTCTAATTACATGTACCCACATGGTGAATTTCCTCTGCTTGTACTCACACCTGGCAAGAAATTTCCCCGCACAATCGATGCTGCCACCAAGACTATGAACTTCTGTTGTAACTTTCACCAGCTGAGGCTGTCAAGGCAATTTTATGAATGCTGCAAGGGACATAAAAGTGATGTCTGCTCCCGTGTCAATCTTGAAGGCAACCTTGGCTCCCATTACAGTAAGGGTAACTCATCAATCTTCGTCTGAACCAGACCGTTCAACAACAGACCCTACAAAGGACACTTCTTGACCCTCCCGGTCACTATCCACTTGCATCTCCTTAAAGAGACAGTCTACACCAGAATTGTTATTGTTTAAAAAGATAGATAATCCCTTTATTACCCATTCCCCAGTTTTGCATAACCAACATGTTTATATTAATATATGTTTTTCCTCTGTGATTACCTTGTATCTAAGCCTCTGCAGACTGACCCCTTATCAAAGTGCTTTTGACAGACATGCAGTTTAGCCAACCAGTGCAAACTCCTAAATAACTCCTCGGGAGAGAGCACAAAGTTATCTTTATGACACACATGAACTAGTACTGTCTAACTGAAAAAAATTCAAAATGCTAAGAGGCAGTTTTCAATGGTTTAGAAATCAGTTTGAGCCTACCTAGGTTTAGCTTTTCAATAATACCACTAAGGGAACAAAGCAAATTTAGTGATAAAAGTCAATTGGAAAGTTGTTTAACATTGCATGCCTTATCTGAATCATGAAAGTTTAATTTTGTCTAGTCTGTCCCTTTAATGTATTCAGTTTTACATGCTTTGTAAAATGGCCCATTCGGTTAAGCTTTCCACATCTTTTATATTTAGTGGGGCATATGACATTCAGATCATAGGTACGGTTACACCGCATGCAGCAAGCCTGCTGCACCCTTTCCGGGCCTATCTGTTGCCCTTGGTCTACCGCTGACACTGTGCCTTTCACCTGCAGCTCTTCTGAACTGCTGCACTTCATCCACAATACTCACAGACCTCAGGTCAGCACTTTGCTTTTTCACCAGTTCACTCTGGTGGGCCATCCTAATAGCCCCATCTAACAATAAATCAGCCTCCAACTGTAGCTTCAGTGAGACCTCAGCATCGGCAATTCCTAGGACTATTCTGTCTCTGATTTGCTCACCTAATTCAGATAGTTTATACAGGCTGCACACAAATGACTCCACAGATTCTCCCACACGCTGAGCACGTTTATGAAAACAAGCCCTCTCATGAATCACATTTCTTCTGGGCACAAAGTGGACACTTAGTTTGTTCATAACTATTTCAAAGTCAAATCCTTCCCCTTCTTGGAATGTAAAGGCATGAAACACTGGCTCCACATCTTTCCCCATAGAGTATAAAAGAGAATTAACTTGTACTTCACCACTCTCCTTGTCCAGCTTGGAAGCAATCATGAAGCGTTGAAACCACTGACGCCATGTGGGCCAAGCTGCAGGCTGAGAAAAATCAAAAGGCTCAGGTGGGGTAAACTTCAACATCGTTATTACTCAGGAAACAGAAGCACAGGCAAGTACTTCTGACACCATGTCATGAGATGGAGGACACAGCATAGAAGGTACAACGCTATTTTATTGCAGAGCATAGACGTATACAGCTTGTACAACACATCTAACTTAGTAACTGCGACATAGACTATAATGGCTATAAGCCACGTCCCCATCCCGTGACGTAACCTCCCATTCTTATCACACTCAGGTTGGACAAAAGTCATTAGTGGAGTCCCCCGAGGATCAGTACTGAGCCCATTCTTTGAAATATTTGCATTAATGACTTTGAGGAAGGATTAAATAGCAACATCTCTATTTTTACATATGATACAAAGAGCCCCATTTATTAAGCTGTGGATACAGCTTCATGTCCTAAATACAAGCCTGACTGCAACTACTTAGCCTTCCGCCACCTAAAGTGTTGCAGACTTAATTCTTCCTGATCCAATTGGAGCCAGGTGGCAATGACAAGCAGTGGCTTATTCAATGATAAAAGTGGGCAACCTTGAAGCTGGTTTAATGAGGTTCCTTGTCCGCCCGGCCAATGATACATAGAGCCCAACGTTGTGTAATTGGATTAGGCCAATGCAGGATGAAATTGCTTTGCAAGGGGATTTATAAAAATTTGAAAATGGGCTATTAAATGGAAAATTAGATTTAATACTGGTAAATTTAAAAGGACAGAAGAGAGGGATCGTATGTGGGATCTGTGCCGAAAAGGGAAATTTAGAGCAAACTGGGTACTGGCAGACAGCTGCCAGTACCTAAGATGGCGAAAAATAGGTAGAGGGGGGATTGTTAGAGAGTTGTTTGGGGGGGCTCAGGGAGGTTGGGTGTTAAAGGGGGATCCTATACTTCAGAAAATATATCATACATTTAAAAAAAAAACAAAAAAAACAACAACAACAAAAAACAACCCTTTTATTTTAGTACTGGTAGGTTTTCTTCCAGTATTTAAAGGGACAGTATACACCAATTTTCATATACAGTAACTGCATGTAATAGACACTACTATAAAGAATAATCTGCACAGATACTGATATAAAAATCCAGTATAAAACCAATTAAAAACTTACTTAGAAGCTTCCAGTGTAGCTCTGTTTAAAAGGTTACTGGAACACCCACTGCAAGTGGGAAGTAGCAGAACCCCCCCCCCTCCTTTGCATATGAAAAGACCCTTTTGCACAAACAGAAGCAATCTGGTGTAGGTATATGTTGGTATTCTCCTAAAACTTTGGGGCATGGTTAGGAGTTTTAAAATTAGAAAAAACAACTTTATTGGCTATATAAATTGATCATCTAAAACATTTATGTAAAGAAAAATCTAGTGTATAATGTCCCTTTAAGATGGGGTGACCATTGTGGGGTGGGGGATGGAAGAGAGTTGTTTGAGGGGGGTTAGGGAAGGATTAGGGGGTGGGATGTGTCAGGTGGAAGGCAGATCTCTACACTAAAGCTAAAATTAACCCTACAAGCTACCTAATTAACCCATTCACTGCTGGGCATAATACAAGTGGGGTGCGCAGCGGCATTTAGCAGCCTTCTAATTACCAAAAAACAATGCCAAAGCCATAAATGTCTGCTATTTCTGAACAAAGGGGATCCCAGAGAAGAATTTAAAACCATTTGTGCCATAATTGTACAAGGAGTTTGTAAATAATTTCAGTAAGAAACCTAAAGTTTGTGAAAAAGTGAAGATTTTTTTTTTTTTATCGCATTTGGCGGTGAAATGGTGGCATAAAATATACCAAAATGGGCCTAGATCAATACTTTGGGTATCAGTTTTACAATGTTAGCTAATTAAAAAAAATGGTTTGGAAATAGCAAAGTGCTACTTGTACTTATTGCCCTATAACTTGCAAAAAAGCAAAGAACATGTAAACATTGGGTATTTCTAAACTCAGGACAAAATTTAGAAACTATTTAGCATGGGTGTTTTTGGTGATTGTAGATGTGTAACAGATTTTGGGGGTCAAAGTTAGAAAAAGTGTGTTTTTTTCAATTTTTTATAATTATTTTTATAGTAAATTATATGATATGATGAAAATAATGGTATCTTTAGAAGGTCCATTTAATAGAGAGAAAAACAGTATATAATATGTGTGGGTACAGTAAATGAGTAGACAAAAAATTACAGCTAAACACAAACACCGCAGAAATGTAAAAATAGCCCTGTTCCTTTACTGTAAGAAAATTAAAAAATGGTCTGGTCACTAAGGGGTTTAAAAGTTTCAGAGACGATTCACGGAATGAATAAAGGGAATAGAGGATTTAGACTATGAGAAGCATTTAGCCAAACTGGGTCTGTTTTTTTTTCTAAAAAAAAAAAGGTTCTTGAGAGGTGATATGATTACTTTATATTAATATATTTAAGGCCCATATACAGAGTTAGTAAAGTGATGTTTATTCCAAGGCAGTTGTTTGTGACAAGAGGTCACAATTTAAAGGATATTTAATTTCCAGCAATGTAAACATTTTTTCACAGTAAAAGCACTCAAATATTGGGACTCCTTTCATAAGGAGGTAGTAAATGTTTATACCTTAGATAAATTTAAAAATGGCTTAGATACATTTCTGGGTAAAAAACATATATGACATGATTACTTGTGTTAAATTGGACAACTTTCTAATTGTATTAATGTAAGCTAAATTTGCAGCTTCTTCATTACTTATCAAGTAGGATCTATGGCCCATGGGCATTTCTCTGTATGCATAAACCAAACGCTTTACACACCTCTTGGAGAAATGAAACTGCTAAAGTAAATACAGGTCTCCATCTATAAAAAAGGCACATGCAGTCCTGTAAGACTGGTGTTTTTATATCATGTTTGAGAAGTTAATAATCAGTAAATAAACTTGACCAGCTTAACCAATGTCTTACAATGAAGCAAAACCCTTTGACAAAATATGCAAAGACCTCTGGATCTTAAGAGTTTACAGCCATATGTCAGTTTGTATCCTAAGATGGGTAGTTTATTCTTGGCCATTTAAATCTCTCTCAATATTGCTTTGCTAGACACCTCTGATACTTTGTTACCCTCTCATACCTTTTTTTCCCACTGCCACTGACTGCTCTTACTGGTCCAGTCTCAGTATGAAACTCAATCACTCTGACTCCTTTCTGTACATCTCCTATTCTCCCCACAAAAGCATCATGTCACAAGCACTCTGAAACTGACTAATTTGCGCAATGAATTGATGTCCTTATGTTTAATAACATTCTGACTATCATAATTGTTGGCAGATGTGCAATTAAACTGCCTAATATCATGTGGTGCATTAATACAAGGAAAAACAATGTGCAAAGTTTACAAATCATTTTACCTTATGTAGTTAACATATAAGCAAGTTGTATAGGTTAAGAGTTTTTATTTGTTATATCATGTGGATTATTTAGAATATCTTTCAGTATGCTTAATAATTTGTCATAACTTTTAATTTTTACAATATTTTATATGTAATATTTCAATAACACGCCTTAAGATTAAAAAGTTTTCATGTGCACTAACCCAACCACTTTAAGATCTAAATCGTGAAACACAATGTGGAAAATGCATATTTTTCATTCCTATGTTCTTCACATAGAAAATAATGTACTTTTTATTATTATTATTATTATTATTATTATTATTATTATATATATATATATCTATATATATATATCTATATATCTATATATATATATATATATATATATATATATATATATATACCTGTATATATATATATAATACCTTTCATGTAAAATACATATCTATACCTATATATCTATTTTATAGAAATATATATTTACAATTAAAAAATATATTATCCTGTAAGAACTTTGGAATGTTAAATATGTACAGAACATATACAATAAAAGACATAAACACATCTGTACACACAATAAACATATATACACATATATGTACATATTTAGACATGTTTATGTATGTATCTCTATGTTAATGCGCTTTCTATGCCTTTTTTTTTCTAACACCTGAGACATCATATCTTATAACCTTTTAATGCAATATTTTGGTTTTATTACCTTTTATCAGACAGTGTAATTATGATTGTAACTGTATTTTTAAAGTTATTTTTGATGTTTTTTCATGCAACTTTATTGTATATAATTTAAAATATAACCAGAGCTCTAACCTGACAAGCTTTAAATTTGATTGTGCTCAAGCGATAGCGTTTACTTTAAACTCTTAATACGTGTGCTACTTCCAATGTGCACAAAGACCCGCAATATACCCCTCATTGCTTGCGCACAACAGTTAGTGCCCATTAAGTTTTAAATATTTGATTAAAGCATGAACAAAATAAATTAACAAAAAATCTGTGCAAACTGCCACAATATGTCATTCAAAGGAGGCACAATATTATTTTATGGCTGTTGAAATATAAAAAAAAAATGGGGAAAAAAAGATTTTCTGAAGGATTGGAATATTGCTATCAAATTGTCCCAATACAAAGTATAGTTGGTGTTACATGGTAAAAAAAAGCATGGCTTTGCATTTGTAAGCCCAGTAAAAGCCATGCAAAGAAATTAATACAGCTCTTCTGGTGTAAACAAATGGGTCAAATAGTTATTTATCCATTTTTTGCTTATGTACCTAAGCAATATTTAAGTATTGATACAAATATATGTCATATTATAAAAGTATGTACTTTGTTCAGTGTAAACCCAGATAAGTAAAGGTTTCAGTCATGCATTATTCTATTAATTCCACTAGGGGTCATCATAACATAGAATATGAAAGTAAAGAGTTCAAAAACATTTTCAATAGCACATAATAAATGGTCTGTGAAAATAATAATCAGAATTTATAATCATGATTTATTTATATATTGCTGTGATACTGCTTAGCACTGAATACACAAACAAAGGGAAATACATATAAACAACAATATATTGATATAGATGGAGATGATAAGCTGTGGGGCAAATTTTACTTTTTTAGAGCATAACTCTAATTATTTTATTCTCTAACCACAGTTGTATTTTACAGTTACTCTGAAATTCCACCTTTGTCACTTTTAGTAATTCATCAAACTGGATATTTATTCACATAACTTGTCAAAGCAGGTTATGTTTACAGCTCAAAACACAAAAGAAAGATGGTATCCTAACCAGTGTTGTCTAATCACAAATGTACCATATATAAAATAATCTGTGCAGGGAAAACCACATTTTGTTAAAACTGCTAAAATATGCAGGTATTTTACCAACTAAAAAAATGATATCAATAATACAGTAAAACAACAGGTTAGGTGAAGTCTCAGTGGTAAATGCTTATTAACATATATTCGGCTAGATTACAAGTTTTTGTCGGTAAGGCTGTGCGGTGCTAACGAGCCTTTGTTTCTTACCGCTCACTTAAGCCAACGCTGGTATTACGAATATTCTTCAAGCCGGCGTTAGCCTCAGAAAAGTGAGCGTCGAGCAAAATTTAGCTCCACATCTCACTGTAACACCAGCGCTGCTTACGATAGTGGTGAGCTGGCTAAACGTGCTCGTGCACAATTTCCCCATAGGAAACAATGGGGCTGAGCTGGCTGAAAAAAAGCAGCGTTCAGCTCCTAACGCAGCCCCATTGTTTCCTATGGGGAAATGAAAGTTATGTCTACACCTAACACCCTAACATGAACCCCGAGTCTAAACGCCCCTAATATTACACTTATTAACCCCTAATCTGCCGCCCCTGACATCATCAACACCTACATTATATTATTAACCCCTAATCTGCCGCTCCAGACACCGCTGCCACCTACATTATAGTTATGAACCCCTAATCTGTTGCCCCAAACATCGCCAAACCCTACATTATAGTTATTAACCCATAATCTGCCCCCCCCCCAACATCGCCGCAACTATATTAAATTTATTAACCCCTAATCTGCCGCCGCCAATGTCGCCGCCACTATAATAAATTTATTAACCCCTAAACCTAAGTCTAACCCTAACCCTAACACCCCCTAACTTAAATATAATGTAAATACATCTAAATAAATTTACTACAATTAAATAAATTTTTCCTATTTAAAACTAAATACTTACCTATAAAATAAACCCTAAGATAGCTACAATATAACTAATAGTTACATTGTAGCTAGCTTAGGATTTATATTTATTTTACAGGCAACGTTGTATTTATTTTAACTAGGTAGAATAGTTATTAAATAGTTATTAACTATTTAATAACTTCCTAGTTAAAATAAATACAAATTTACCTGTAAAATAAATTCTAACCTAAATTACACTACACTATCATTAAATTAAATTAATTACAAAAATTACCTACAATTAACTACAATTAAATTAAATAAACTAAAGTACAAAAAAACCCCCCACTAAATTACAGAAAATAAAAAAAGAATTAAATTTTTTTAAACTAATTACACCTAATCTAATCCCCCTAATAAAATAAAAAAGCACCCCAAAATAATAAAATTCCCTACCCTATACTAAATTACAAATAGCCCTTAAAAGGGCCTTTTGCGGTTGCCCCAAAGTAATCAGCTCTTTTACCTGTAAAAAAAAAGACAATACCCCCCCAACTTCAAAACCCACCACCCACACACCCAACCCTACTCTAAAACCCACCCAATCCCCCCTTAAAAAAACCTAACACTACCCCCTTGAAGATCACCCTACCTTGAGCCTTCTTCACCCAGCCGGGCACAAGTGGACGTCCAGATGGGCAGAAGTCTTCATCCAATCCGGCCAGAAGAGGTTCTCCAAGCGGCAGAAGTCTTCATCCAGGTGGCATCTTCTATCTTCTTCCATCCGGAGTGGAGCGGGTCCATCTTGAAGACATCCGACATGGAGCATCCTCTTCCATCCGATGGCGACTGAAGAATGAAGGTTCCTTTAAGTGACGTCATCCAAGATGGCGTCCCTTCAATTCCGAATGGCTAATAGAATCCTATCAGCCAATCGGAATTAAGGTAGGAAAAATCCTATTGGCTGATGCAATCAGCCAATAGGATTGATCTTGCATTCTATTGGCTGTTCCAATCAGCCAATAGAATTCGTTTTATTTAAATTATATTTAAGTTAGGGGGTGTTAGGGTTAGGGTTAGACTTAGGTTTAGGGGTTAATAAATTTAATATAGTAGCGGCGACGTTGGGGGCGTTAATAAATGTAGGTAAGTGTCGGTGATGTTAGGGATGGCAGATTAGGGGTTAATAAAATTTATTAAAGTGGCTGCGATGTCCGGTCGGCAGATTGTGATGTGGGGGGGGGGCCTCGGTTTAGGGGTTAATAGGTAGTTTATGGGTGTTAGTGTATTTTTAGCACTTTAGTTAAGAATTTTATGTTCCGGCATTAGCCCATAAAACTCTTAACTACTGATTTTTAAATGCGGTAGGAGTCTTGCCAGGAGAATCCCATTAAAAAGATAGGATACGCAATTGACGTAAGGGGATTTGCGGTAAGCTAAAATCACGGAAACAAAGTGAGCGGTAGACCCTCTCCTGCCTGACTCCTAATACCAGCGGTTGTTAAAAAGCAGCGTTGGGACCCCTCCATGCTGCTTTTTAAGGCTAACGCAAGACTCGTAATCTAGGAGATTGTTTGTTGGTTCTTTGATCTTAGTTCAGCAGCAAAACTATATATTTTGTTGTGAGCATTGCAAAGTGTGTTGGCCACTTCCTTTTTTATAATGGAAGCACAAAAAGCAGTTTATTCAAATCGATTAGAAGAACCAGGCTTCATACAGCTTGTCACGCTATTAGAAAACTGGTTAACATGCAATACAGTTCCAGAAACACTTTTAAACTGTAAAGTGTGTACACAACTATAATATGATAATCATAATGTTTTAAACAAAATGCAATTTGTATTAATTAGATTTGTGCACAGTTGAAAAATTCGGTCCGGCCAAATCCTTTGGACAGAACATTCCAAAAAGTTAGTTTTCTGAATATTCGGCTGCCATGCTATTGGCTCTTAAAGACAAGGCGGGAAAGATGGAGGGTGCGTCTGGATTTCAGCGACAGCCAGTTTAGTTCTTTTAGCATGTCACAATGATGGGTCCTGTAGTTACATTGTAGCACAAAGTGGCAGAATGAGTTATATAACGTATTTAGTTTATTAAGGTGAGTTTGCGGAGCATATATATATATATATATATATATATATATATACACATATTTAGACATGTTTGTGTAGGTATCTCAATGTTACACTTTTAAATGTATTTTTTATGTGTTTTGTGTAACATTTTAGTCGAGTGTTAACAGTTAACCAGAACTCTGAAGTTGCGGTATCCTGATGCATTTCAAATTCAATTGCACTCAAGTGAACGCATTTACGTTCAACTTGTAATACACACACTACTTCCGACACACACAAAGAGCCGCGATAAACCCCTTTTTGCTCACCCGCAACTGTTAGCGTGCCACTCGTAATCTAGCCCTTAATAGTTATTCAGAGTTTAAAACTGTAAAATCTTAATCTGTTTGTCTACATTGTTACAAACATGTTTTAGAACTTCTTACTTTTGTCTGTTGCTTGGAAATATTCATGAAAACATAAAATGTCAGCATATTTTAAAAAGTAGCTCTCAAGTTTCTCATCGCATCAGAATTGTTTGTCTATCTGTAAAGGAGATCCAAATTTGATTCTTTTTTTTTTTTAAGAGCATTAAGTAAAGTGTTCTTTGTTTTTGTAAAATGAGGATATTTGAAATCTATTTTTTCTTTTTAGGTTTCTGAAGATTTATGAAGATTTGATGCTGACCACCATTGAACATTTGTGGAGTTCCAGCAATATACATTAATACAGCAGAATAAATAATGCACAAATATACTTTTTTCTGCTAAAGTTCAAACAGTTGTTTTATTTATCATAGAAAATGTGTTTTACGTCCTTTTATTTATGTCTAATTTTAGGGTGGCCATCTTTGTTGGGAAAAATAAAACCTGAGCATAGAAAATTACAAAAGGAACATAGTATAAAACTAAACATGTTGGGACTGATTTTAATGAATCATTTATTAGTCTGATTTATAATGCTAAAAGTTAACTTTGAAATGTATAGTCTCAGGTTTGGGAATACAGTTCATTCTATATTATAAGTAACACTTTTTTATTTGTAGTTATACAGTGTAGCATATCAGTGAATTAAAGCATAACTAATATTTGGTTTATTTAAATAAATATTATACATACATGGCATATTGCTTTATAAGTATGTAGTAATAAAGGAATAAATATTGCAGTTATTTCATTATTTATGATACAATTCATATGTTATGGCTGTATGATGCTGCTGCCATATTTGCTGTCTTTGTTGCATCTTAGAGATGCATTTTGAGATGTTTCTGCATAGAGAAAATAAGATATAGAAAAACAGCAGTTTTGTTATCAGCCAGTAAGAATTCCTTTATGTTCTGTTAGCTTCAAAACATAAATAAACACAATAAATACAAGAATGACACCTGGAAGTGTCTTATCTAGAAAGAACTGTATTTGACATATGCATAGTAAAATGAATATTAAAATGTATCAATCATTGAAAAGGACATGTGAAAGGATGTACTGACTTCTACATGAAAACTCAGATATACAACAACCTAAAGGAGAAATCCAGATACCCAAATCCAGAGGGAGATAGACAACTTGAGCAAATCTTATCCAAGAAAAGGTTAACCTAGCTGTCCCATTCAGTGCTTAAACTGTCCAGTCTGAAAACAAAATTGTGAACACCATCACTTTGCAGTCTATAACAGGTATATTTCTTAACTATCTAATAGAGGTTCCAACATATATATCTCCTGCAGCAATAGCTGGAGCTATGGGGCCCCATGTACGAAGCAGCGTAAGCATATGGTAGCATATAACAAATTGTTGGAACTGCAGCTGAGCAAAAACCACCTTACACAAGCTGAACCAGATGCATTTAATGAGGGTAAGAAATTAATTGCCTGCAGCCTCCATGGTTCTTTTAGAAATGTAATAGAGGATTGAAGACCAGTGGCAGGTGAGGTCTGAAACAAATTTTCAATTCAAAATATTAATCAAGCATAGAAGACACCTGGGCAGATAGTAAGAATAAGGGGTGTAAATGTAGAAACAATATAAAGCATATGTATTAGGAGGATATGCCTATGGATAACAAACCAATGGCTATAAATGTCAAGAGGAACTGGGAACCAAGTATGTAGCCTCTGGGGGAAATCTTAGCACTCTTTATGCAAACATGATCAGGTGTATTATGAAATCAGAAATTACAACATTCTAGGCACCAAAAATGACATAGTATTTTGGAATCTTAAGAGAATGTAATTGGCTTAAATTAAAGGGACATAATACTCATATGCAAAATCACTTGAAACTGTTGCAGTATAACTGTAAAAAGCTGACAGGAAAATATCACCTGAGCATCTCTATGTACAAAAGGAAGATATTTTACCTCACAATTTCCTCAGCTCAGCAGAGTAACTCCTGTGTAAAAAGTTATACTTCAGCTGCTGTCCAGCTGCAGGTAAAAAAAAAAATGAGGAGATGAACAGCAGCCAATAAGCATCAACAGTGCTGAGGTCATGAACTCATGAGATTTCACTTAACTCTCATGAGATTTTGTTGTAAACTTTCTTACACTGAATAGGGAAATAAGATGAGTGTGCACGAAAGCTCGCTCCTTCCGCTGTCCCGGGACAGACATACTGATTTGCTGCTTAGAAGTACTTTACAATGGGATGTAGGTACTGAGAAACTTTTGAGGTAAAATATCTTTCTTTTTTACATAGAGATGTTCAGGTGATATTTTCTAGTCAGCTTTTTACAGCTATATTGCATCACTTTCAAGTGTTTAAACATTTGGGTATTATGGCCCTTTAACATTTCCAATTAAAAAAAGAAGTATTGAGTGTGGAAATATCTGCCTGATTGATCAGCAACAAGCTTCCAATCAACAAACTTTATATGTAATAGGGATGTGCAGCCGCAAAAAAAAAAAAAAAAAAATGGTTTGTTCAAATCTTTCATAATGAGTACTCTGGGAAATATGTTTCCCCAAATATTCGTTGGCTGCACTATTCAGTATTTTTTGCCCAGATGCAGCTAAGATAAACACTGTATGACAGAAATCACTGTTTCTCAGTTCTATTTTCAATCACCATAACAGGCCAGATTCTAATTCCCTGCCTGAGTTGGACATCTGCTCACTCAATGTGACTGACTCTGCTATACTTAGTAAAAACCTTTAATTTGGTTGGCTATAGATTATTATTATTATCGGTTATTTGTAGAGCACCAACAGATTCCACAGCACTAATAGATATTTGAAAACTGAAGTTGAGAAACTCTAATACAGTGTATCACATGAAAAGTGACAGTTAAAATATGTAGCACTGTGAAAAATAATGTGACAGATATGTGTTGTGTGTTTTTACTCTGTTTATTTCTTTGTTCTAATATTTCCAAAGATTTGCTGCATATAGTAAAACTGAACTTTTAAAATCAATTAAAGGGACACTGAATCCAAATTTTTACTTTTGGGTTTCAGATAGAGAAGGCAATTTTAAGCAACTTTCTAATGTACTCCTATTATCAAATGTTCTTCATTCTCTTGGTATTTTTATTTGAAAAACAAGAATGTAAGTTTAGATGCCGGCCCATTTTTTATGAACAACCTGGGTTGTTCTTGCTGATTGGTGGATAAATTCATCCACCAATAAACAAGTGCTGTTCAGGGTTCTGGAACTTTCTCTTTCAAATAAAGATAACAAGAAAATGAAGAAAAATTGATAATAGGAGTAAATATAGAAAGTTGCTTAAAAATGCATGCTCTATCTGAATCACGAAAGAAAAAAATTGGGTTCAGTGTCCCTTTAATAAAAAAGAAAAATAGATTTGAAACCAATATATCACATTCTGGGATATGCACAATTGCCTTTAATTTGTTTAACCTAATAATATTTTCATGTTGAAGTTGGTGTTCATATGGATAAAAGGTATGCTTTTAGATGTGTTTGCTACAAAACAGTTGAGAAACATTGCCTTAGAAGAACATCCTGTTGTTCAAGAATGTGCAAGTAATACCTGGGAAGAATATCAAAGATCACCTAATAGGAGTATTGTAAGCTCCTTTCAGAAAAATTGAAATATGAGTCAGATGAATTGCATTTTTCTTGGATTACAAGTGAAAATATAATGAGATCCAAACAGCAAAGTTCACTTTATTCACCTTTATTGGAACACAGGGGTCATAAGTAGAACAGGCAATGTTTTGGGCACTTAGCCCTAAATCATGCCATACAAAACTTTGTTTTTTGCACACAATCTTCTTGTATTTGTTACTGATCCGGCAAATAATATATATATATATATATATATATATATATATATATATATATATATATATATATATATATATATATATATATATATATATATATATATTATAAATAAATTAATAAAGAATATTCCATTTTAAACATCTTTCTAATGTACTTCTATTATCTAATTTGCTTCATTCTCCTGATATCCTGTGCTGAAAAGCATATCTGACGTGCATTCATAGGAGGCAGGTGAGGTAGCGCCTCCCCTGTCCAATGTGTGTAATTACACTCTTTAATAATAATAATAATAATAATTATAAAAAAAAAAAAAAAAAAATCTTTTTTTTTTTTTAAATATTTTTTTGATCATCAAAGGTGACCCCGCAGTGCCCAAATTTTGATCTCAAGATAGTATTGTAATAAAACCTGTAGTACTAGTACACACATTCATATTGCGCAAGGAAGTAGAGGCTGCTAGCCGTTCAGCTACTCTTCCGTTGCGCAATATGAATGTACTTTTTTGTATGGGCCGCTAGAGACTGCCACCCAGTGGCGAATAAGCTTATGCTCATCTCTTTTGTGGCCCATACCACTCCCACCGGAGGCTGGTGTCTAGAAGCCTCTTGAGCCACCTCGGGAGCCCTGCCCGCCCCTCAGCCAATCAGACAGGAGCATGTCTGACTCTGGGACTGACTGACAGGTGGGAATGCGAGGCGCAGAGTGAGAGCTGTCACATGCATGCGATTGTGAGAGGCTCAGCCAGGTTGTCAGGTCACGTGAGAGCTCAGAGCTCAGACTAGTGACTGAGTACCGTGCATCTCCATTCCACAGCTCCAACTCCGATCCGGTCATGACTGAGTCATCTGAGTGAGTCTCAGAGAGGCAGGCTAGCGCTATCCAGTAGCCAGTCAGTGGACTGTGTCACTGTCAGAAGTGAAGTCGGTGGCTTCTTCAAATGAGCTCATGGGGTGTCATGACCATCAGTGGTGTCTTCTATACTTCTTAATCAGGTTAGTGACCAAAAGTTTTTGTTTTTTTTGTGCAACACTGACACTGACACTGTGCTGTGCATGAAAATTTGAAGCAGCCAGGTGCTGCTAACCTTAATTAACCAATTTAACCTAACTGCTGCGCTGCTCTGCTGTATGTTACTGAGGGTCAGGGAATGGGATAACGGTTTGGTTACTTACTTAACTGCACTGACTCTGAGCACTCCTCTCCTTTACCTTGAGGTCAAAGTTTATTTTTTTTGTGCAACACTTAAGTCAAACACTGTTCCGTAATTTACTAGAATATTTATGTATGCTCTGACTAACACGGAAGTGCCACTCTCTAGCTTTGCCTCCCATGCCTTTTCTTTTTGCTGCTGGCTGCTTTATTTTTTGTCTCCTTTGAAGTTCAGGATTAGTTTGCTAACGTGAGTTTATTTATGTGATACGAGATTAGATAATAGTCTCCATTTTTTCTTTCCATTAGCATAGCATTCCCTGTTATAATTTATAACCACCTACTCTCACATGCCTTGCATTCCTTCCTAAAGGGCCAAGACATAGAATCTAAGACACTTTTTAAAAAAAAAAAACATATACTGTATCTCAGATGTGAGATGTGTGTTTGTATTATCTGTCCTGTGTGAATTTCTAGTATACTGTTTGTAGTGTGTGTATATGAATGTTTATGCTGAGAAGTGTTTATGGATTGTGCTGTGTGTAGTTCATCTGAATAAACATGTGTAAATATATTGTGCCAATGTTGTGTAGTGTGTGTTTTTGTTATACAGTTAGTGTGTATGTGTATTTAAGTTGCATAGAGTATATTTATGATTATGAGTATATATTTTGCGTAGTGTGCTAATGCTGCAGAGTGTATAATATATGTATATATTTTGTAGTGTGGGTGTGCTGCATAATGTTTGTGTATATGCTGTGTACTCCACATCTTCTGCATAGTTTGTTTGTGTGTATACATGTGTGCATGATATGTTGTAATGTGCTTGAATTTTTATATGCAATGTAGTGTTTGTATGCTTTCTAGTATTTGCATGATGTGTAGTGTTCTTGTGTATGATAAGTAGTGTGTGTGTGTTACATCATGTGCGTAGTCTCTGTAAGGTGTGCATGTCATGTATTGTGTCTTTGTATGGTATGTAATGTATCCATGTGTGTAATGTGTAGTGTATACTTCATAATGTGCACTTTTCTTCTGAACAATCAGGGCCTCTAGTGCCCATTCATCTGATACTAAACCTATTTAGTATCCCCCACATTGTTTCTTTGCTGATTCAGATAGAAAATACAATTTAAAACATTTAAATTTACTTCTATTAACATTTTGCGTCATTCTTTTGCTATCCTTTATTAAAGGAGTAGGAGTGCATTACTGGGAGCTAGCTGAACAATGGTAAGCCAGTGGCTAGAGGCGTATATGTGCAGCCACCAATAAGCAGCTAGTTCCCAGCTCTTAAACCTACCTACTGCATGTATTCTTTTAAATAAAGGATACCAAGAGAACAAAGCAAATTAGATAATAGAAGTAAATTGGAAAGTTGCTTAAAAGTGTATGGTCTTCATATATGTGTTTCTCGGTCATATCATAGCCAGTGCCTCACTAGCCTCTCACTTCACCGCACTTCACTGATATCTAGATAGGCTCAGTAGCTGCTCATTGGTGGCTGCACATAGAAGCCTTGTGTGATTGGCTCACTCATGTGCATTGCTATTTCTTCAACAAAGGATATCTAAAGAATTAAGCAAATCAGAGCATAGAAGTACATTGAAATATTGTTCGAAATTGTATTCTCTACCTGAATCATGAAAGAAAAATTTGGGGTTTAGTGTCCCTTTAATTAATAGGAAGATTATAATCTTGTATCGGGTTACAAGATTAATTTAACAAAATCTAAAATACTATGGTATAAAAAATGGATTCCAATCAATCTTATCCATTTATTGAAACAAAATCCCTGTCTTATTTGGGATTACTTATTTCAGCTGACCCTTAAAGTTGGTATGGAGATAACATCTTGGTAGGGCTGCCGACCTCTCTGACAGGCAAAGTAAATCTATTTAAGATATTTATATTTCCAAAAACCTTGTATGTTTTAATGATGCTTCCTTTATTAATTAGAAAGAAATATCTGTTAGGGTTCAATCGAACCCTAAGATATTTTCTTTGGAGTGGGAAGAGATCTAGAGAAAAACTTGAAAATTTATACTTACCCTAAATAAAGGGAGGGTTGGCATTACCAAACTTGAAACTCTACAACTATGCAACAATTATTAGATTTCCAATAGATTGGTTGCTACAAACAGCTAGATACTTATGTAGTGAAGTAGACAAGTATGTATGCCATCCTCGTTCCTTAAACTTTTTTGTTCACACCACAAATAGAGAATTGGGAGGGAAAATATATGCCCACCTTTTATTTAAGGATATTCTATGGGTCTGGAGGAAGGCTTCTGGGCAAACTTTAAGTTCTCTAAATGGTTACCGGTAGGTGTCAACTTATACTTCCCTTTTGGATCCATTACATATATTTTTGGTCTATGGGCACCTAATCATAATTAAATGATTACAGATGTATTTTATCCTACCACTAAGAAACTTTATACCTTTAATGATTTTAAAAAAATAATTCTTGGGGTCCAAGCTAGGAATACATTTTACTTTCTCCACCTGAAACATTTTATTGCTCAATTGGTGAAAATGTTCCTCCCCATCCGGCAGAAACCTCCATTATTGGATTTTATCCATCCTGAGAAATAGTCACTTTCATTAATATATAAATTACTTCAAACAAAAGACAAAGGAAACAAATTTTTTTTTTATCTTGTGATGATTCATGGAGGGGTAATGGTAAGTTTATTATGGTAGCAGTATTAATTATTAGAAAGTTATGCCACGATCCGATATATACGGCGTAGGTTTCGGCACAAGCGTGGAAACCTGCGCCGCCTGTAGTTTCAGCTTGCAACTCGAGCTATCCCATATACGGCGCCGGCATTTGCTAAAGTGCCGTAAGTCTGACAAACCAGCGATGTCTAGAAATCTGCGTAAGTACAAATTTCTGGAGTCGCCAGTGACTTACGGCACTTTAGAAACTGCCACCTCATAAAAAACCTGACTAAGTTATAAAATCTCCAGTACTGTCTAACACGCCTCCCAAACATAGCCCGACACGTATACCCCTCTATCCGCAATCTCCCCTCTCACTCCTAACTATAAATATATTAACCCCTAAACCGCCACTCCCGGACCCCGCCGCCAGCTGCATTATCTATATTACCCCATAATCTGACCCCCCTACACCGCTGCTAGCTACATTAAATGTTTTACCCCCTAATGTGAGCCCCCTACCCCGCCGCCACCTACATTAACTATGTTACCCCCTAATATGATCCCCCTACCCCACCACCTACATTAACTATATTACCCCCTAATATGACCCCCCTACACCGCCGCCACTTACATTAACTATGTTACTCCCTAATATGATCCCCCTACACCGCTGCCACCTTTTTAAACTATATTACCCCCTAATATGATCCCCCTAAACCGCCGCCACCTATTTAAACTATATTAACCCCTAATGTGAGCCCCCTACACCGCCGCCACCTATATTATATGTACTACCCCCTAATCTGACCCCCTTACACCGCCGCCACCTATATTAAAATTATTAACCCCTAATCTAATCCCCCTTACACCGCTGCCAACTATATTAAAATTATTAACCCCTAATCTAATCCCCTTTACACCGCCACCACCTATATTCAATTTATTAACCCCTAAAATACTAAAATTTCCCTACCACTAAACCTAAGTCTAAACCTACATATAGCCCTGAAAAGGGCCTTTTGCGTTGCATTGCCCCAAATTAACCAGCTCTATTACCAGCCTTAAAAGTTCCTTTTGCGGGGCATTGCCCCAAATTAACCAGCTCTTTTACCAGCCCTTAAAAGGGCTTTTTGCGGGGCATTGTCACAAAGTAATCAGCTCTTTTGCCTGTAATCTAAATCCCCCTACACCGCCGCCACCTATAATAAATGTATTACCCCCAATCTAATCCCCCTACACCGCCGCCACCTATAATAAATGTATTACCCCCTAATCCCCCTACACCGTTGCCACCTATATTAAATATATTACCCCCTAATCTGACCCCCCTACACCGACGCCACCTATATTAACCATATTAACCCCTAATCTAATCCCACTACACCGCCGCACCTATATTAAAAATATTAACCCCTAATCTAATCCCCCTACACCGCCGCCACCTATATTAACTATATTAACCCTAATTATATTAGGGTTAATATAGTTAATATAGTTATTATATTATATATATTAACTATATTAACCCTAACACCCCTAACGTAATTCTTATTAAAATAAATCTAAATAATATTAATAATATTAACTAAATTATTCCTATTTAAAACTAAATACTTACCTATAAAATAAACCCTAAGATAGCTACAATATAATTCATAATTACATTGTAGTTATTTTAGGGTTTATATTTATTTTACAGGTAACTTGGTATTTATTTTAACTAGGTACAATAGCTATTAAATAGTTAATAACTATTTAATACCTACCTAGTTAAAATAATTACCAATTTACCTGTAAAATAAATCCTATCCTAAGTTACAAATACACCTACACTATCAATAAATTTATTAAATAAACTACAAATATCTAAACTAAAATACAATTAAATACACTAAACTAAATTACAAAAACAAACAAACACTAAATTACAAAAAATAAAAAAGATTACAAGATTTTTAAGCTAATTACACCTATTCTAACCCCCCTAATAAAATAACAAAGCCCCCCAAAATAAAAAAAAATCCTACCCTAATCTAAATTACAAAAGTAATCAACTCTATTACCAGCCCTTAAAAGGACCTTTTGTTAGGCATTGTCCCAAAGTAATCAGCTATTTTGCCTGTAAAAAAACAACAACCCCCCCATTACAACCCACCACCCACATACCCCTACTCTAACCCACCCAATCCCCCCTTAAAAAACCTAAGTCTAACCCCCCAAGTGCTCCTTACCTGTCCTGAAGACCGTCGGAGAAGGTCCTGTTCCAGACGGAGAAGTCTTCTTCCAGGCGTCGACCTCTTCTTCTTCCAGGATCCAGCCGGCGCAGAGCGGAGGAGTTGAAGACCGATGACTGCAGAGCTGAAGACAATCCACCTGGAACTGAAGACCGGCAATGCTGGAACTGAAGATCGGCGATGCTGAAACTGAAGACCGCTAGAACTGAAGACCGGAGCCGGAGCGTGGAGGATCCTCTTCATACGATTGCCGCCGTACACTGAATAGGAATTCAAGGTACGCGATTAAAAAGGTGTCCCTTTAATTCCTATTGGCTGATTTGAGCCCTCAAATTCAAATCAGCCAATCGGATGCAAGCTACTTTAATTCTATTGGCTGATTTGAATAGCCAATAGAATAATAGCTACTGTAATTCTATTGGCTGATTAGAATAGCCAATAGAATTACAGTAGCTCTTATTCTATTGGCTATTCAAATCAGCCAATATAATTAAAGTAGCTTGCATCCGATTGGCTGATTTGAATTTGAAGGCTCAAATCTTCCAATAGGAATTCAAGGGACGCCATTTTTAATCACGTACCTTGAATTCCTATTCAGTGTATGGCGGCAATCGTATGAAGAGGATCCTCCACGCTCCGGCTCTGGTCTTCAGTTCCAGCATCGCCGGTCTTCAGTTCCAGATGGACGGTCTTCAGCTCCGCGGTCATCGGTCTTCAACTCCTCTGCTCCGCGCCGGCTGGTTCCTGAAAGAAGAAGATGTCGCCGCCTGGAAGAAGACTTCTCCACCTGGAACACAACCTTCTCCGCCGGTCTTCAGGACAGGTAAGGAGCACTTGAGGGTTAGACTTAGGTTTTTTAAGGGGGGATTGGGTGGGTTAGAGTAGGGGTATGTGGGTGGTGGGTTGTAATGGGGGGGGTTGTTGGTTTTTTTACAGGCAAAAGAGCTGATTACTTTTGGGGCAATGCCCCACAAAAGGCCCTTTTAAGGGCTGGTAATAGAGCTGATTACTTTTGTAATTTAGATTAGGGTAGGGAATTTTTTTAATTTTGGGGGGCTTTGTTATTTTTTTAGGGGGATTAGAATAGGTGTTATTAGCTTAAAAATCTTGTAATCTTTTTTTTATTTTTTGTAATTTAGTGTTTGTTTTTTTGTAATTTAGTTTAGTGTATTTAATTGTATTTTAGTTTAGATATTTGTAGTTTATTTAATTAATTTATTGATAGTGTAGGTGTATTTGTAACTTAGGTTAGGATTTATTTTACAGGTAAATTGGTAATTATTTTAACTAGGTAGGTATTAAATAGTTATTTACTATTTAATAGCTATTGTACCTAGTTAAAATAAATACCAAGTTACCTGTAAAATAAATATAAACCCTAAAATAGCTACAATGTAATTATGAATTATATTGTAGCTATCTTAGGGTTTATTTTATAGGTAAATATTTAGTTTTAAATAGGAATAATTTAGTTAATATTATTAATATTATTTAGATTTATTTTAATAATAATTAAGTTAGAGTTAGATAGGGTTAATATAGTTAATATATATATATATATATATATATATATATATATATATATATATATATATATATATATATATATATATATATATATATATATATATATATATATATATATATATATATAATATAATAACTAGATTAACTATATTAACCCTAATATAATTAGGGTTAATATAGTTAATATAGGTGGCGGCGGTGTAGGGGGGGTCAGATTAGGGGTTAATATATTTAATATAGGTGGCGGCGGTGTAGGGGGATTAGATTACATTACAGGCAAAAGAGCTGATTACTTTGGGACAATGCCCCGCAAAAAGCCCTTTTAAGGGCTGGTAAAAGAGCTGGTTACTTTGGGGGAATGTCCCTCAAAAGGCCCTTTTAAGGGCTGGTAATAGAGCTGGTTACTTTGGGGCAATGCCATGCAAAAGGCCCTTTTTAGGGCTATTTGTAGGGTTAGACTTAGGTTTAGTGGTAGGGAAATTTTAGTATTTTAGGGGTTAATAAATTTAATATAGGTGGCGGCAGTATAGGGGGATTAGATTAGGGGTTAATAATTTTAATATAGGTTGCGGCAGTGTAGAGGGATTAGATTAGGGGGTAATACATTAATTATAGGTGGCAGCGGTGTAGGGGGACTAGATTAGGGGGTAATACATTTATTATAGTTGGCTGCGGTGTAGGGGGATTTAGATTACAGGCAAAAGAGCTGATTGCTTTCTGACAATGCCCCACAAAAAGCCATTTTAAGGGCTGGTAAAAGAGCTTATTACTTTGGGGCAATGCCCTGCAATAGGCCCTTTTAAGGGCTGGTAATAGAGCTTTTCAGGGCTATTTTTAATTTAGTTTATGTAGGGACAGTTTAGGGGGTAATACATTTATTATAGGTGGCGGCGGTGTAGGGGGATTAGATTAGGGGGTAATATAGTTAAAATAGGTGGCGGCGGGTAGGGGGCTCACATTAGGGGGTAATAATTGTAATATAGATGGTGGTGGTGTAGGGGGATTACATTAGGGGTTAATAATTTTAATGTACGTGGCGACGGTGTAGGGGGCTCACATTAGGGGGTTAGACATTGTAATGTAGGTGGCGGCGGGGTCCGGGAGCGGCGGTTTAGGGGTTAAACACTTTATTAGGGATTGCGGCTGGGGATCACGGTTGACAGGTAGATAGACATTGCGCATGCGTTAGGTGTTAGGTTTTATTTTGCAGCTAGTTTAGGGAGTTACGGAGCTCCAATACACAGCGTAAGGCTTACTACGCCTGCAATTTGTGGCGAGGTGAAAATGGAGTAAGAGTCCTTACGCTGTATATTGGATACCAAAGTGCGCTGGATTGGTATACCTGTCTATGGGCCAAAAAACTACGGCCGAAGGCAGAAATATACGAGCGTAACTTCTATGTTACGCCGTATATAGGATACAAAACCAGCGCAAAATTTGGCGTCGCCGGCTTTTGCGGGCGACGATTTATATCGGATCGTGGCCTTGATATTTAAGAATTGAATCTATGTTCCCTCAGTCAAGTGAAAAATACGCTGGTTAACCATCTGATAATAGATTCATATGATTATAAAATGGATAAAAGAAGGAAAATATATTCTATAATCAGAATTTGGTAAAATGAGATTGGAGTCCCCCAGGCGCCTATCAAACGGAGGCAAAGAGGATGAACAGTGACGATTGTATGGTGGGCGAGTGAGAGAAGTTACTTAACACTCAGGCAAATATTGCTTTACAATGTCAAATATTAAAACTTTAATACGCATAAACAATTCAAATCATCATCTCAATGTACACAATAAACCTCAATAAATAATCATGGATCCATGAACAAAAATTGAAAAATAAAATAAAATAGATACAATAAAAACAATGCAATAAAAACAATACAATAAAAACAGTCTTGATAAAGGCCTATCACGGGCCGAAACGCGTTGACCGATTGGTAAGCCTATTTCCTCTATTACTCCCATTGTGAAAACGCCATTGCGCTATGTTGTTGTTTTTTATTTCTTTTTAGGTTGATATCGGTTTACTATATGCTCGGAATCTTTCAGAAATTCATACTCTGTATTCTCTAGGAACCCCTGAGCTGCAAGCACTAGACTTCCTGTCACCATTATTAGCTATATTTTTTGCTATATTATGCCTATGTATTTATTCACCAATGTGTGATTTGAAAATTTTCACCTGTTTTTTCACTTAAACTTTTCCAAAGCTTCTTTTTTAAAGGTGTACCTGCACCTCACCCGATCACCACTGGATTTATATTATACACATATGTTTTTTAATTTTTTATCACTTTGAATTTTTTACCACTCTGAATATACACGCAATATCTATTCTCTTCGCAATTAAGGTCTACCACACCTTTGATGAACTCTACAGACTAGACTATTTATCTCAAAAGTATTTTTTACACTTTTTTACATTTTTTCATTCATTTTTATATTTTCTTCCATGTTTTCTTCCACATTTTGCCATTGTGGGTTCCATAACACATTGTTATTATCCACAACAAGTGCCATTTTGAGTGCTATACTATTGCAATCCGATTGAATTATTGTTTTTATTGTATTGTTTTTATTGCATTGTTTTTATTGTATCTATTTTATTTTATTTTTCAATTTTTGTTCATGGATCCATGATTATTTATTGAGGTTTATCGTGTACATTGAGATGATGATTTGAATTGTTTATGCGTATTAAAGTTTTAATATTTGACATTGTAAAGCAATATTTGCCTGAGTGTTAAGTAACTTCTCTCACTCGCCTACCATACAATCGTCACTGTTCATCCCCTTTGCCTCCGTTTGATAGGCGCCTGGGGGACTCCAATCTGATTTTACCTTATTGTCACCCCGGTGGTTACTAGGTGCCACCACCCTTAGGCAAATAGGGGTTTAGTTGGCGCGGGCCCAAGCTCTTTTCTCTATAATCAGAATTTGTAGGAAATGTTTGAATAATATGGGTTTAGAGTTTAAAAATCGAACAGGTTGGATTGTCAACTTCCAGATTCAATAAGAGGAAAGATGAATGGGTAAAATAGGTTGATTGGGGGGACAAAAAGTGAGGTATAAAAATTAAAAAACTAAATTCCCCTCCCCCTTTCTTTCTACTTTTTTTTTTTTTTTTGATGGGGGGTTGGAAGTTAGACCCCTTAGGAGTAAATTTGATTCTATTTGCATTAATAATAGTTGCCAGGCGGGTAACTACACTCTTTATTTTTATTTGAGATTGAATTACTGATACATCTGTGTAAAATTTTCGACATGTGAGATATATATATCATTGTTTGTGTAATTTGGTAATTAATAAAGATTTAAAAAAATGTAAAAAAAAATCATGCCATACACATACTACACAATATACACATTTATGGCTTATAGGTGTTCTACAATATCATAAAAAATAACAGACAACATATAACCTTTAAAATTCAAATGGCTAGATTACGAGTTTTGCAGAATAAGGGATGCGGTAATAACTTACACGTTCTTGTCACTGCTCACTTTCCTACAGCGCTGGTATTACAGGTTTTCATAAACCCAGCGTTAACAGGCAAGAAGTGAGAGTAGATCAAAATTGAGCTCCATACCACACTCCAATACCAGCGCTGCTGAAAGTCGCGATGAGCTGGTTTCACGTGCTCGTGCACGATTTCCCCATAGACATCAATGGGGAGAGCCGGCTGAAAAAAAGTCTAACACCTGCAAAAAATCAGCGTAAAGCTCTGTAACGCAGCCCCATTGATTCCTATGGGGAAACAAATTTTCGTCTAGATTACGAGTTTTGCGTTAGGCTGGTCCCAATGCTGCTTTTTAACGCCCGCTGGTATTACGAGTCTTGCAGGTACAGGTGTACCGCTCACTTTTTTGGCTAGACTTGGAAATACTGCAAATCCACTTACGTCAATTGAGTATCCGATTTTTTCAATGGGACTTGCATAGCGCCGGTATTTCGAGTCTTCCAAAAAAGTGAGTGGTACACCGTCTCCTATCAAGACTGATACCACATTTTAAAGTCAGTAGTTAAAGGGCCACTAAACCCAAAATCTTTCTTTCATGATTCAGATAGAACTTACACATTTAAACAACATTACAATTTACTTCTATTGTTTATTTTGCTTCGTTTTTTAGATATTCTTATTTGATGAAAAAGCAATGCACATGGGTGAGCCAATCACATGAGGCTTCTATGTGCAGCAACCAATAAGCAGCTACTGAGCATATCTAGATATGCTTTTCTGCAAAGAATATCAAGAGAATAAAACAAATTAGACAATAGAAGTAAATTAGAAGGATGTTTAAAAATGCATTCTCTTTCTAAATCATGAAAGAAAAAATGTGGGTTTCATGTCCCTTTAGGAGTTTTATACACCGTAGCATAAAACTCTTAAAGGGACAGTCTAGTCAAAATTAAACTTTCATGATTCAGATAGGGCATGCAATTTTAAACAACTTTCCAATTTACTGCTATTATCTAATTTGCTCAATTCTTTAGATATTCTTTTTTTGAAGAAATGCAATGCACATGTGTGAGCCAATCACACAAGGCCTCTAGGTGCAGCAACCAATTAGCAGCTACTGAGCATATCTAGATATGCTTTTCAGCAAGTGATATCAAGAGAATGAAGCAAATTAGATAACAGAAGTAAATTAGAAAGTTGTTTAAAACATGAAAGAAAAAAATTGGGTTTCATGTTCCTTTAACTAAAGTGCTAAAAACTACACAAACACCCACAAACTACCTATTAACCCCTAAACCGAGGCCCTCCCACATTGCAAACACTAAAATAACATTTTTAACCCCTAATCTGCTGAACCGGACATCGCCGTCACTATAATAAATATATTAACCCCTAAACCGCTGCACTCCCGCCTCGCAAACACTAATTAAATATTATTAACCTCTAATCTGCCGTTTCTAACATCGCCACAACCTACCTACATTTATTAACCTCTAATCTGCCACCCCAACGTCGCCGCCACTATATTAAATTTATTAACCCCTAAATCTAAGTCTAAACCTAACCCTAACACCCCCTAACTTAAATATAATTTAAATAAATCAAAATAAAATTACTATTATTACCTAAATAATTCCTATTTAAAACTAAATACTTACCTATAAAATAAACCCTAAGCTAGCTACAATATAACTTATAGTTACATTGTAGCTATCTTAGGGTTTATTTTTATTTTACAGACAAGTTTGTATTTATTTTAACTAGGTAGAATAGTTACTAAATAGTTAAAATAAATACAAACTTGCCTGTAAAATAAAAATAAACCCTAAGATAGCTACAATGTAACTATAAGTTATATTGTAGCTAGCTTAACCCCACTTATAGTTACATTGTAGCTATCTTAGGGTTTATTTTTATTTTACAGGCATGTTTGTATTTATTTTAACTAGGTAGAATAGTTACTAAATAGTTATTAACTATTTAATAACTACGTAGTTAAAATAAATACAAAAGTACCTGTAAAATAAAACTTAACCTAAGATACAATTACACCTAACACTACACTATAATTAAATAAATTAAATACAATTAAATATAATTAAATAAAATTATCTAAAGTACAAAACCCCCCCACTAAATTACAGAAAATAATAAAAAAATTACAAGAATTTTAAACTAATTACACCTAATCTAATCCCCCTAACAAAATAAAAAGCCCCCCCCCCCAAATAAAAAAAAGCCCTACCCTACACTAAATTACAAATAGCCCTTAAAAGGGCCTTTTGTGGGGCATTGCCCAAAAGTAATCTTGCGGGGAGTAATAAGTCTAAAGCAAAACAAGAAGGAGCTTGAAAGTAGACCAAACTTTCTCACTAGATATTCAAATCAATATTATCTAATTTGTAATATAGTTAGAAAATATTTACCTATCCTTTATGGAGATGACTTACTGAAGGATGTAGTTAAAAGAGGGTTGAGGTTCACATATAGAAGGAATTTTACTCTAGGCAATATGGTATCACAGAGCCAACTAGGTAAACCTGTTAGCCATAGTTCTTGGTTGAGACACAATGGGACATATAAATGTGGTAAACATTGTAAGGCCTGTGAAAATATCAAGATAGGCAGCTCTTTTAATTCATATGTGACCAATCAAGTGTGAACACCTAGGGTATATCAGGAATAAGATACATTGTTCTAACCTCGCTAGACATTTTATTGAAGTCCATGATGGCAATGTGTGCAATTTTGAATGGAATATCATAGAAACTATAAGATGCCCTCCCAGAGGTGGAGATAAATGGCGAATTTTGGCCAGGCAGGTCTATTGGATCCACAAATTGTGCACACTTATGCCAGATGGCTTTAATTCAGAAAATTACCTTATTAATTTTTGGGAGATATAAGTATATGAAATGTGTGAGCTAAGGATTTGTTGTATTTCATCGGCTCATCTGATGTACAAAGGTTTTTGTCTTATGGATTTGAATTCATCAACTTATGTAGCTATGTGCTAGAAATGTTAAAAATGCTGATTGAACTATTTTCCTATTTAGGTAACTAAGGGAAATAGGATTAACTCCAGTGGAAATATGTATGTGGTTTTGATGATCATCCAGGGTATGAACTTTATTTATTATTCTCTATATATCAATTTAAATAATATTTTCCATGTATTAATTATGTTCTCATTTGTAAATAACATTTCTAAATGATGTTCCTGTATAATATTTCCATATTTGCTAATGTTTGAAATTCATGTATTGTGTGAGCTGTTCCCTTTAACATAGGTGAGGAAGTAAAAGAGGGTGTGTGGTTTTATCCTCCAATGGGTAACTTGTGATTGGTATAAATGGATGTAACACCTGAGAGAAAATATGGTCTATGATTACGGCTATGTCTTGCCGAAACGCGTACGACCGTCTCTTCTACTTTTTTATCCTACCTAGATGCCCATGTACTTAACATTTTGAATAAAGCCTATCTGATTTTAATTTTGGAAATCTGTTTCCTGTGGATTCCTTTTTTCTCTTCCCAAAGTAATCAGCTCTTTTACCTGTAAAAAAAAATTACAAATACCCCCCCATTAAAACCCGCCACCCACCACCCACACAACCAACCCTACTCTAAAACCCACCCAATACCCATTAAAAAAACCTAACACTAACCCCTTGAAGATCACCTTACCGGGAGATGTTTTCACCCAACCGGGCCGAAGTCCTCAATGAAGCCGGGAGAAGTCTTAAGCAAGTCGGACGAAGTGGTCCTCCAGACAGGCAGAAGTCTTCATCCAGACGGCATCTTCTATCTTCATCCATCCGGTGTGGAGCGGGTCCATCTTCAAGACATCTGATGCAGAGCATCCTCTTCCTTCCTACGGCTAAGACTGAATGAAGGTTCCTTTGAATGACATCATCCAAGATGGTGTCCCTTCAATTTCCGATTGGCTGATAGGAATTAAAGCGAGACTTCCGTTTGAGGGCGGAGCCAACAGGTAGCAAGCAGGTAGCTGCTGTTTGCTCCGATGTCCCAGATTATGGGAACCTGAAAATCATCACTCAACCGAAGTATACCTTGCCCTGGCTCTGCTAGCCAAGGGCTGGTAGTTGATCCTACAGATCTCGGTGGGAAGTCTAAAAAAACTTGGAAAGTTTGGTGCTTTGTCGCTGAAGCACACCACGCTGTACCGTCCTACTGCAGTTTTATACTCACTGGATATACAAGCTCATAACGCCTTAACACTTGACGGACTTTCATAATGTGTGGCATAATATGGAAGAAAATTGCCCTGACTAATTGTAAGGGACTTTGAGCGGCCATTACCTAGTACATCCGGACAAGAGAAGTGGAGCCCGCCTGGAAAAGAGCCTTACACAGATCCTTCTCAGCTGTGAGAGGCGTCCGGAGTAGCAGCGGGGGAGTGGTAATCCTAAGGCCCCCCCCTCTCCTATAGTGAGTACCTTTGCAGCACGCCGCCGAACAAGGTATCGGACGGTCAAGAGGAGGGCTGGAAGGGGAGTTCTCCCCTGACTCGTGTTCAGGAAAATACTGACCTGGTGCAGTTCCTGAGAATAGCCGTGGAGCTAGAGAAGAAGTGGGTCGTGGTCTATGCTGTGCTGGAAATTCGGACCTGTAGCCGCATCCGTATCAGGGCACCTAGAGCTCCAGGAACTTCAGAGGAGCCGTGGGCATTTGGCAGAAGCGTGAGTAGAAACAGGTACAGCGTGAGAGTGGCGGGGAGAGGATCAAGTCTGGTGGGTCTTCCGAGTCAATCAATTAGACAATATTAAAGAGGCCATTACTGGACGGTAACTGTGACTTATGTAAATAGAAACATACCGGCCTCAAAATATTACAAATATTCCGGCCAACATAAAAGAAATAATTTAATTGGCACCCAGTGAACAAGGGCTAGAAAGATTGGGCTGAAAGGAGAGCCTTGTTTGTCACGTCTGTTTTTTTTTCTTTCTCTGCTTTTTGGCCGCACAGTAAACTGTCAGACTGTGATTTGGGCGATATTCCATCTTGCCAGAAAGGAATTAAACTGGGCTTAACATAAAGGGCCTGTTATACACTTTAAACATCTGCTTTAGCTGTGAAGATCTCTATGTAATAAGAACCAGTGGCAACAGTGTTGCAAGTGGGAAAAGTCTGGTATACAAAAGTTACAGATTGTATCACAGTAAGAGCCGAATGGGAAACAACAACTAGAACTATAAATTACTATAAAGGCACTGCTATTGATTTGGTGGCAGTAAATAAAGTCACTGGCGTAATTTAAAGAAGAATTTTTTTTTTTCTTTTTCTGTGTTTTTTTTTTTTTTTCTTCATCGAGAGGACGGTTGCTGTCTTAAGAAGAATGTATTGAAGAAGAATACAGTTGTTTTTTGACCTTATATAAACTTGGGATAAAGGGAAGTTTAAGGCCCCAAGGACTGTGAACTTCTTTTTTCTCGTTGTTTTTTCCCAAGAGTGTGTACTAATAAGGACTAACTCCAGCAGTTGAAGGGCGTGAGCCTGTTCTTTACTTGGATTCTATAGCTATAATTGAATTTAAGTCTATAGTGTTGATGCCAGAAATTTGTATAAATACGGTTGTGTTCTGATATTCATAGTTACATAATTAGACAGGTAGCTATTATCTCTTTAATTAAGAATATGGTAACTGCTTAGTAGGATCATTTATATTACACCATTATAGAGAGTTGACAAGTGGCATTAAACACTGAGGCCTAGATTTGGAGTTCGGCGGTAGCCGTCAAAACCAGCGTTAGAGGCTCCTAACGCTGGTTTTAGGCTACCGCCGGTATTTGGAGTCAGTGATTAAAGGGTCTAACGCTCACTTTTCAGCCGCGACTTTTCCATACCGCAGATCCCCTTACGTCAATTGCGTATCCTATCTTTTCAATGGGATCTTTCTAACGCCGGTATTTAGAGTCGTTTCTGAAGTGAGCGTTAGAGCTCTAACGACAAAATTCCAGCCGCCTGAAAATAGCAGGAGTTAAGAGCTTTCTGGCTAACGCCGGTTCATAAAGCTCTTAACTACTGTACCCTAAAGTACACTAACACCCATAAACTACCTATGTACCCCTAAACCGAGCTCCCCCCACATCGCCGCCACTCGATTTAAATTTTTAACCCCTAATCTGCCGACCGCCACCTACGTTATACTTATGTACCCCTAATCTGCTGCCCCTAACCCCGCCGACCCCTGTATTACATTTATTAACCCCTAACCTGCCCCCCACAACGTCGCCGCCAGCTACTTACAATAATTAACCCCTAATCTTCCGACCGCAAAGCGCTGCCACTTACGTTATCCCTATGTACCCCTAATCTGCTACCCCTAACACCGCCGACCCCTATATTATATTTATTAACCCCTAATCTGCCCCCCTCAACGTCGCCGACACCTGCCTACACTTATTAACCCCTAATCTGCCGAGCGGACCTGAGCGCTACTATAATAAAGTTATTAACCCCTAACCCGCCTCACTAACCCTATATTAAATAGTATTAACCCCCTAATCTGCCCTCCCTAACATCGCCGACACCTAACTTCAATTATTAACCCCTAATCTGCCGACCGAATCTCGCCGCTACTGTAATAAATGGATTAACCCCTAAAGCTAAGTCTAACCCTAACACTAACACCCCCCTAAGTTAAATATAATTTAAATCTAACGAAATAAATTAACTCTTATTAAATAAATGATTCCTATTTAAAGCTAAATACTTACCTGTAAAATAAACCCTAATATAGCTACAATATAAATTATAATTATATTATAGCTATTTTAGGATTAATATTTATTTTACAGGCAACTTTGTAATTATTTTAACCAGGTACAATAGCTATTAAATAGTTAAGAACTATTTAATAGTTACCTAGTTAAAATAATAACAAATTTACCTGTAAAATAAATCCTAACCTAAGATATAATTAAACCTAACACTACCCTATCAATAAATTAATTAAATAAACTACCTACAATTACCTACAATTAACCTAACACTACACTATCAATAAATTAATTAAACACAATTGCTACAAATAAATACAATTAAATAAACTTGCTAAAGTACAAAAAATAAAAAAGAACTAAGTTACAAAAAATAATAAAATATTTACAAACATAAGAAAAATATTACAACAATTTTAAACTAATTACACCTACTCTAAGCCCCCTAATAAAATAACAAAGCCCCCCAAAATAAAAATTCCCTACCCTATTCTAAATTAATAAAGTTAAAAGCTCTTTTACCTTACCAGCCCTGAACAGGGCCCTTTGCGGGGCATGCCCCAAGGATTTCAGCTCTTTTGCCTGTAAAAAAAAACATACCATACCCCCCCCCCAACATTACAACCCACCACCCACATACCCCTAATCTAACCCAAACCCCCCTTAAATAAACCTAACACTAAGCCCCTGAAGATCTTCCTACCTTGTCTTCACCATACCAGGTTCACCGATCCGTCCTGGCTCCAACATCTTCATCCAACCCAAGCGGGGGTTGGCGATCCATCATCCGGTGCTGAAGAGGTCCAGAAGAGGCTCCAAAGTCTTCCTCCTATCCGGCAAGAAGAGGACATCCGGACCGGCAAACATCTTCTCCAAGCGGCATCTTCAATCTTCTTCCATCCGGTGCGGAGCGGGTCCATCTTGAAGCAGGCGACGCGGATCCATCCTCTTCTTCCGTTGTCTCCCGACGAATGACGGTTCCTTTAAGGGACGTCATCCAAGATGGCGTCCCTCGAATTCCGATTGGCTGATAGGATTCTATCAGCCAATCGGAATTAAGGTAGGAATTTTCTGATTGGCTGATGGAATCAGCCAATCAGAATCAAGTTCAATCCGATTGGCTGATCCAATCAGCCAATCAGATTGAGCTCGCATTCTATTGGCTGTTCCGATCAGCCAATAGAATGTGAGCTCAATCTGATTGGCTGATTGGATCAGCCAATCGGATTGAACTTGATTCTGATTGGCTGATTCCATCAGCCAATCAGAAAATTCCTACCTTAATTCCGATTGGCTGATAGAATCCTATCAGCCAATCGGAATTCGAGGGACGCCATCTTGGATGACGTCCCTTAAAGGAACCGCCATTCGTCGGGAGACAACGGAAGAAGAGGATGGATCCGCTTCGCCTGCTTCAAGATGGACCCGCTCCGCACCGGATGGAAGAAGATTGAAGATGCCGCTTGGAGAAGATGTTTGCCGGTCCGGATGTCCTCTTCTTGCCGGATAGGAGGAAGACTTTGGAGCCTCTTCTGGACCTCTTCAGCACCGGATGATGGATCGCCAACCCCCGCTTGGGTTGGATGAAGATGTTGGAGCCAGGACGGATCGGTGAACCTGGTATGGTGAAGACAAGGTAGGAAGATCTTCAGGGGCTTAGTGTTAGGTTTATTTAAGGGGGGTTTGGGTTAGATTAGGGGTATGTGGGTGGTGGGTTGTAATGTTGGGGGGGGTATGGTATGTTTTTTTTTACAGGCAAAAGAGCTGAAATCCTTGGGGCATGCCCCGCAAAGGGCCCTGTTCAGGGCTGGTAAGGTAAAAGAGCTTTTAACTTTATTAATTTAGAATAGGGTAGGGAATTTTTTATTTTGGGGGGCTTTGTTATTTTATTAGGGGGCTTAGAGTAGGTGTAATTTGTTTAAAATTGTTGTAATATTTTTCTTATGTTTGTAAATATTTTATTATTTTTTGTAACTTAGTTCTTTTTTATTTTTTGTACTTTAGCTAGTTTATTTAATTGTATTTATTTGTAGCAATTGTGTTTAATTAATTTATTGATAGTGTAGTGTTAGGTTAATTGTAGGTAATTGTAGGTAGTTTATTTAATTAATTTATTGATAGGGTAGTGTTAGGTTTAATTATATCTTAGGTTAGGATTTATTTTACAGGTAAATTTGTTATTATTTTAACTAGGTAACTATTAAATAGTTCTTAACTATTTAATAGCTATTGTACCTGGTTAAAATAAATACAAAGTTACCTGTAAAATAAATATTAATCCTAAAATAGCTATAATATAATTATAATTTATATTGTAGCTATATTAGGATTTATTTTACAGGTAAGTATTTAGCTTTAAATAGGAATAAGTTATTTAATAAGAGTTAATTTATTTCGTTAGATTAAAATTATATTTAATTTAGGGGGGGTGTTAGTGTTAGGGTTAGACTTAGCTTTAGGGGTTAATCCATTTATTATAGTAGCGGTGAGGTCCGCTCGGCAGATTAGGGGTTAATAATTGAAGGTAGGTGTCGGCGATGTTAGGGAGGGCAGATTAGGGGTTAATACTATTTATGATAGGGTTAGTGAGGCGGATTAGGGGTTAATAACTTTATTATAGTAGCGCTCAGGTCCGCTCGGCAGATTAGGGGTTAATAAGTGTAGGCAGGTGGAGGCGACGTTGTGGGGGGCAGATTAGGGGTTAATAAATATAATATAGGGGTCGGCGATGTTAGGGCAGCAGATTAGGGGTACATAAGGATAATGTAAGTAGCGGCGGTTTACGGAGCGGCAGATTAGGGGTTAATAATAATATGCAGGTGTCAGCGATAGCGGGGGCGGCAGATTAGGGGTTAATAAGTGTAAGGTTAGGGGTGTTTAGACTCGGGGTACATGTTAGAGTGTTAGGTGCAGACGTAGGAAGTGTTTCCCCATAGGAAACAATGGGGCTGCGTTAGGAGCTGAACGCTGCTTTTTTGCAGGTGTTAGGTTTTTTTTCAGCTCAAACAGCCCCATTGTTTCCTATGGGAGAATCGTGCACGAGCACGTTTTTGAGGCCGGCCGCGTCCGTAAGCAACTCTGGTATCGAGAGTTGCATTTGCGGTAAAAATGCTCTACGCTCCTTTTTTGGAGCCTAACGCAGCATTTGTTTAAACTCTCGATACCAGAGTTAAATTTATGGTGCGGCCAGAAAAAAGCCCGCGGAGCGTTAACAGCCCTTTTACCGCCGAACTCCAAATCTAGGCCTAAGACAACACATCCAGTATTTAATATAGATCTTTTATCCCTGATCTGCTTTAAAGTGTTCTTCTTCTTCTTTTTTTTTTTTTTTTACCAATCCAATTTTATGGGGCACTTTGGAAGCTCCTATCCGCAAAAAGTTTCACTGAAAGTTTTTGCATTGTAGGTGTCATAACACACCTTTTTTTTTTTTTTTTCTTTTTCACTCCACATTTTTTTTACTTATTTTTTTTTTATTTTTTTTTAAGTATTCACAGATAGGAATTAAAGCAGAAAAAATCCTTTTGGTTGATGCAATCAGCCAATAGGATTGAGCTGGCATTCTATTGGCTGTTCCAATCAGCCAGTAGAATGCCAGCTCAATCTTATTGGCTGATTGGATCACCGGTTGGGTGAAGGTGTCTCCTGGTAAGGTGATCTTCAAGGGGTTAGTGTTAGTTTTTTTTAAGGGGGTATTGGGTGGGTTTTAGAGTAGGGTTGGTTGTGTGGGTGGTGGGTTTTAATGTTGGGGGGGATTTGTAATTTTCTTTACAGGTAAAAGAGCTGATTACTTTGGGGCAATGCCCTGCAAAAGGCCCTTTTAAGGGCTATTTGTAATTTAGTGTAGGGTAGGGCTTTTTTATTTTGGGGGGGGGGGCTTTTTTATTTTGTTAGGGAGATTATATTAGGTGTAATTAGTTTAAAATTCTTGTAATTTCTTTATTATTTTTTGTAATTTAGTGTTTGTTTTTTTTCTTCTTTAGATAATTTTATTTAATTGTTTTTAATTTATTTAATTTATTTAATTTATTTAATTATATTGTAGTGTTAGGTGTAATTGTAACTTAGGTTAGGTTTTATTTTACAGGTACTTTTGTATTTATTTTAGCTATGTAGTTATTAAATAGTTAATAACTATTTAATAACTAGTGTACCTAGTTAAAATAAATACAAACTTGCCTGTAAAATAAAAATAAACCCTAAGATATATACAATGTAACTATTAGTTATATTGTAGCTAGCTTAGGGTTTATTTTATAGGTAAGTATTTAGTTTTAAATAGGAATTATTTAGTGAATGATAGTTATATTTATTTTGATTTATTTAAATTATATTTAAGTTAGTGGGTGTTAGGGTTAGACTTAGATTTAGGGGTTAATATTTTTATTATAGTTGCGGTGACATTGGTGCGGCAGATTAGGAGTTAATAAATGTAGGTAGGTGTCGGCGATGTTAGGGACGGCAGATTAGGGGTTAATAATATTTAACTAGTGTTTGTGATGCGGGAGTGCGGCGGTTTAGGGGTTAATATATTAATTATAGGAGCGGGGGTGTCCAGAGCGGCAGATTAGGGGTTAATAATATAATATAGGGGTTAATAAGTGTAAGATTATGGGTGTTTGACTCGGGGTTCATGTTAGGGTGTTAGGTGTAGACATAAATGTATTTTCCCCATAAGAATCAATGGGGCTGCGTTAGGAGCTTTACGCTGCTTTTTTGCAGGTTTTTTCCAGCTGGCTCTCCCCTATTGATTCCTATGGGGAAATCGTGGACAAGCACGTTTAGCCAGCTCACCGCTAACGTAAGCAGCGCTGGTATTGAGGTGAGATATGGAGCTAAATTTTGTTCTATGCTCACTTTTTTGCGGTTAACGCCGGGTTTGTAGAAACCCGTAATACCAGCACTGTCTGTAAGTGAGCGGTGAGCATAAACTGCTCGTTAGCACCACACCCCTGTTAACGCAAAACTTGTAATCTACCAGTTTATGTTTACACCCTAACATGAACCCTGAGTCTAAACACCCCTAATCTTACACCTATTAACCCCTAATCTGCCGTCCCTGACATCGCCTACACCTACATTATACTTATTAACCCCTAATCTCCTGGCTCCAGACATCATTTTTTGTATTCTAATCAGGGTAAGCTAGATACCCCATATCCAGGAGCCATAAGGAAGTAGGTTGAGCGCTGTTAGATATTTGTATAACGCCCATAAACTACCTATTAACCCCTAAACTGAGACCCTCCCGCATTGCAAACACTAAAATAAAATTATTAAACCCTAATATGGTGCTCCGGACATTGCCACCACTAATAAACATATGAACCCCTAGTCCGCCGCACTCCTGCATCACAAACACTAGTTAAATATTATTAACCCCTAATCTGCCGCCCCTAACATCGCCGTCACCTACCTACATTTATTAACCCCTAATTTGCCGCCCCCAACGTCGCCGCCACTATACTAAATTTATTAACCCCTAAACCTAAGTCTAACCCTAACTTAAATATAATTAAAATAAATCTAAATAAAAATTCCTATCATTACCTAAATTATTCCTATTTAAAACTAAATAAGTATAAAAACAAATTGACAGTGCTGGAATGGAAGGTGGAGTCTCACACAGTAAGAACTTGTTAACCTGCACTAAATTAAATATCTGAAAATGCAATATAGCAAAATAAACAATAAAACAATATGTGGGTTAACAAACAATTTAAAAGAACAAAACTAATTGATCAAACTTATTATTGATAAACCTAAAAAACAGTAATAACACAAAAATCCAACGGGCTTCAAAAGATAAAATCCTAATAGTCACCAATCCATAGTCCAAGTTGTGTAATGGGAAACCACGGATGATATGAAGAAGAATAAGTCTCAAATAGTTGAGAAGACAACTTGATAACCGTTTCTTCAATGTTGTTGTAAGCTTCTTCCCAATCTTGTGCTTTTATTGGCGCACTTTCTTTTAGTGATAGAGTTAGTCTGGGTGCTGCTTAAATTAATGACGTGTTGTCGGCGTCTTCTGGTTGCTGGAAATCTGTACAAAAAGAAACAAGCGCAACCCAGATTCAAGGTAATATGTCACTTTATTAAAAAGCCCTACTGCACAACAATATGCACTTACAGGAGGGAAGTAAAAATCTGCCTTTAAAACATGATTTAAATGGAACTCCTTGGCTCATATTGCGTCATCACAGAGTCCTTGGATGAACAGTTAAAAAACAGAACAGGATTTATAGAACTAACAGATTAGCGTGGTACATACTAATTCAGTGGTGAGATAGACCGGATTCTCAAATCTTTTTAATAGTACCTCAACGCGTTTCCTCTGCGCTATGCAGACTTTTTCAAGAGGATTTAAGTAACAGCGAGATTCACTCTGTTACTTAAATCCTCTTGAAAAAGTCTGCATAGCACAGAGGAAACACGTTAAGGTACTATTAAAAATAATTAGCATTTATCACACTAATCTGTTGGTTCTATAAGTCCAGTTCTGTTTTTGAACTGTTCATCCAAGGACTCAAAGTCAGACTGACACCTGTAAAGACGCGATATGAGCCAAGGAGTTCCATTTAAATCATGTTTTAAAGGCACATTTTTACTTCCCTCCTATAAGTGCATATTTTTGTGCAGTAGGGCTTTTTTTTTGCACTTGTTTCTTTTTGTACAAAACTAAATACTTACCTGTAAAATAAACCCTAAGCTAGCTACAATATAACTAATAGTTACATTGTAGCTAGATTAGGGTTTATTTTTATTTTACAGGCAAGTTTGTGTTTATTTTAACTAGGTAGAATAGTTAGTAAAAAGTTATTAACTATTTACTAACTACCTAGTTAAAATAAATACAAATTTACCTGTAAAATAAAACCTAACCTGTCTTACACTAACACCTAACATTACACTACAATTAAATTAATTAAATACAATTACCTAAATTAAAAAACAAACAAACACTAAATTACACAAAATAAAAAAAGAAATGATCAGATATTTAAACTAATTACACCTAATTTAATAGCCCTATCAAAATAAAAAAGCCCCCCCCCCCAAATAAAAACACCCTAGCCTAAACTAAACTACCAATATCCCTTAAAAGGGCATTTTGCAGGGCATTGCCCCAAACAAATCAGCTCTTTTACCTGTAAAAAAAAATACAAACAACCCCCCAACAGTAAAACCCACCACCCACACCAAACCCCCAAAATAAAATCCTAACTAAAAACCTAAGCTCCTCATTACCCTGAAAAGGGCATTTGTATGAGCATTGCCCTTAAAAGGACATTTAGCTCTTTTTCAACAAAAAAGCCCTAATCTAAAAATAAAACCCACCCAAAAAATCCTTAAAAAAACCTAACAATAACCCCCGAAGATCCACTTACAGTTTTGAAGACCGGACATCCATCCTCAATGAAGCCGGGAGAAGTCTTCATCCAAGCGGCAAGAAGTCCTTAACGAAGCCGAGAGAAATCTCCATCCAGACGGGCAGAAGTCTTCATTCAGACGGCATCTTCTATCTTCATCCATCCGGCGCGGAGCGGCTCCATCTTCAAGACATCCAAGGCGGAGCATCCTCTTCTTCCGACGACTAACGACTAATGAAGGTTCCTTTAAATGACATAATCCAATATGGCGTCCCTTGAGTTCTATCAGCCAATCGGAATTAAAGGTGAAAAAATCCTATTGGCTGATGCAAACAGCCAATAGGATTGAGCTTCAATCCTATTGGCTGATCAATTCAGCCAATAGGATTGAGCTCACATTCTATTGGCTGTTCCAATCAGCCAATAGAATGCAAGCTCAATCCTATTTGGTGATTGGATCAGCCAATAGGATTGAAGCTCAATCCTATTGGCTGATTGCACCAGCCAATAGGATTGTTTCACCTTTAATTCCGATTGGCTGATAGAATTCTTGGACATCTTGGATGATGTCATTTAAAGGAACCATCATTCGTTTTTAGTCGTCGGAAGAATAGGATGCTCCGTGCCGGATGTCTTGAAGATGGAGCCGTTCTGCTCCGGATGGATGAAGATAGAAGATGCCGTCTGAATGAAGACTTTTACCCGTCTGGAGGACCACTTCTGCCGGCTTGGATGAAGACTTCTCCCGGCTTCGTTGAGGACTTCTAGCTGCTTGGAGGAAGACTTCTTCTGGCTTCGTTGAGGATGGATTTCTGGTCTTCAAAACTGTAAGTGGATCTTCGGGGGTTAGTGTTAGGTTTTTGTAAGGTTTTTTTTGGGTGGGTTTTATTTTTAGATTATGGCTTTTGGGCTGAAAAAGCTAAATGCCCTTTTAAGGGCAATGCCCATACAAATTCCATTTTCAGGGCAATGGGGAGCTTAGTTTTTTTTAGTTAGGATTTTATTTGGGGCTTTGGTTGTGTGGGTGGTGGGGTTTACTGTTGGGGGGTTGTTTGTATTTTTTTTACAGGTAAAAAAAACTGATTTCTTTGGGCAATGCCCCGCAAAAGGCCCTTTTAAGGGCTATTGGTAGTTTAGTTTAGGCTAGGGGTTTTTTTTATTTGGGGGGGGGGGCTTTTTTATTTTGATAGGGGTATTAGATTAGGTGTAATTAGTTTAAATATCTGATAATTTCTTTTTTTTTAATTTTGTGTAATTTAGTGTTTTTTTCTGTAATTTAGGTAATTGTATTTAATTTATTTAATTTATTTAAATGTAGTGTAATGTTAGGTATTAGTGTAAGACAGGTTAGGTTTTATTTTACAGGTAAATTTGTATTTATTTTAACTAGGTAGTTAGTAAATAGTTAATAACTATTTACTAACTATTCTACCTAGTTAAAATAAATACAAACTTGCCTGTAAAATAAAAATAAACCCTAAGCTAGCTACAATGTAACTATTAGTTATATTGTAGCTAGCTTAGGGTTTATTTTACAGGTAAGTATTTAGTTTTGTACAAAAAGAAACAAGTGCAACCCAGATTCAAGGTAGTATGTCACTTTATTAAAAAGCCCTACTGCACAAAAATATGCACTTATAGGAGGGAAGTAAAAATGTGCCTTTAAAACATGATTTAAATGGAACTCCTTGGCTCATATCGCGTCTTTACAGGTGTCAGTCTGACTTTGAGTCCTTGGATGAACAGTTCAAAAACAGAACTGGACTTATAGAACCAACAGATTAGTGTGATAAATGCTAATTCTTTTTAATAGTACCTTAACGTGTTTCCTCTGTGCTATGCAGACTTTTTCAAGAGGATTTAAGTAACAGCGAGATTCACTCTGTTACTTAAATCCTCTTGAAAAAGTCTGCATAGCGCAGAGGAAACGCGTTGAGGTACTATTAAAAAGATTTGAGAATCCGGTCTATCTCACCACTGAATTAGTATGTATCATGCTAATCTGTTGGTTCTATAAATCCTGTTCTGTTTTTTAACTGTTCATCCAAGGACCCTGTGATGACGCAATATGAGCCAAGGAGTTCCATTTAAATCATGTTTTAAAGGCAGATTTTTACTTCCCTCCTGTAAGTGCATATTGTTGTGCAGTAGGGCTTTTTAATAAAGTGACATATTACCTTGAATCTGGGTTGCGCTTGTTTCTTTTTGTACAGATTTCCAGCAACCAGAAGACACCGACAACACGTCATTAATTTAAGCAGCACCCAGACTAACTCTATCACTAAAAGAAAGTGCGCCAATAAAAGCACAAGATTGGGAAGAAGCTTACAACAACATTGAAGAAACGGTTATCAAGTTGTCTTCTCAACTATTTGAGACTTATTCTTCTTCATATCATCCGTGGTTTCCCATTACACAACTTGGACTACGGATTGGTGACTATTAGGATTTTGGCTTTTGAAGCCCGTTGGATTTTTGTGTTATTACTGTTTTTTAGGTTTATCAATAATAAGTTTGATCAATTAGTTTTGTTCTTTTAAATTGTTTGTTAACCCACGTATTGTTTTATTGTTTATTTTGCTATATTGCATTTTCTTACTGTGTGAGACTCCACCTTCCATTCCAGCACTGTCAATTTGTTTTTATACTTATTTAGTTTTAAATAGGAATAATTTAGGTAATGATAGGAATTTTTATTTAGATTTATTTTAATTATATTTAAGTTAGGGTTAGACTTAGGTTTAGGGGTTAATAAATTTAGTATAGTGGCGGCGACGTTGGGGGCGGCAAATTAGGGGTTAATAAATGTAGGTAGGTGACGGCGATGTTAGGGGCGGCAGATTAGGGGTTAATAATATTTAACTAGTGTTTGTGATGCGGGAGTGCGGCGGACTAGGGGTTAATATGTTTATTAGTGGTGGCGATGTCCGGAGCACCATATTAGGGGTTAATAATTTTATTTTAGTGTTTGCAATGCGGGAGGGTCTCAGTTTAGGGGTTAATAGGTAGTTTATGGGTGTTATACAAATATCTAACAGCGCTCAACCTACTTCCTTATGGCTCCTGGATATGGGGTATCTAGCTTACCCTGATTAGAATACAAAAAACAACAAATAATCCAAGAGCGCCAACTAGAGGCAAAGGAAGATTCTAACAAATAGATCAATGATAATCAGACATTTATTTAACATATAATTAATAGCATGGATCCATGTAACATATATATAATTGTAGAAAATAATAACATGCAAATGAAAAATATTAAAAACAATATTAAAAAACAATATTAAAAAACAAATAATGTCACCAATTACGGAGATAAGCGAAATGTGAGTCACATGAAATGATCTCTAGAAGAAGGATAAGGAAGTCCAATAAATAAGTAATATAAATCCCTTGGTATAAAAAATATATTTATTAAAATATATTTATTAATTATTAATTATTTATTAATTATTAATTATTATTTATTAATTATTAATTATTATTTATTAAAAAAAAATTTAATAAATATATTTTTTATACCAAGGAATTTATATAACTTATTTATTGGACTTCCTTATCCTTCTTCTAGAGATAATTTCATGTGACTCACATTTCGTTTATCTCCATAATTGGTGACATTATTTGTTTTTTAATATTGTTTTTTAATATTGTTTTTAATATTTTTCATTTGCATATTTTTCATTTGCATGTTATTATTTTCTACAATTATATATATGTTACATGGATCCATGCTATTAATTATATGTTAAATAAATGTCTGATTATCATTGATCTATTTGTTAGAATCTTCCTTTGCCTCTAGTTGGTGCTCTTAGTTTATGGGTGTTAGTGTACTTTTTAACACTTTAGTTATGATTGAACTTCAATCTGATTGGCTGATAGCATCAGCCAATCAGATTTTTCCTACCTTAATTCGATAGGATTCTATCAGCCAATCGGAATTCGAGGGATGCCATCTTGGATGACGTCACATAAAGGAACCTTCATTCGTCGGGTAGTCGTCGGTGGAGAAGGATGTTCCGCGCCGGAGGTCTTGAAGATGGAGCCGCTCCTCGTTGGATGGATGAAGATAAAAGATGCCGCTTGGATGAAGATGTCTGCCAGTCCAGATGTCCTCTTCTGCCCGGATAGGATGAAGACTTCTGCCGGTCTGGATGTCCTCCTCTGCCCCATCGGATGAAGACTTCAGCCCGGCTGGGTGAAGACGACTCAAGGTAGGGAGATCTTCAGGGTGTTAGTGTTAGTTTTTTTTTAAGGGGGGTTTGGGTGGGTTAGAGTAGGGGTATGTGGGTGGTGGGTTTTAATGTTGGGGGGGTTGTATTTTTTTTACAGGCAAAAGAGCTGATAACTTTGGGGCATGCCCCGCAAAAAGCCCTTTTAAGGGCTGGTAAAAGAGCTGATTACTTTTTAATGTAGAATAGGGTAGGGACTTTTATTATTTTTTTTTATTATTATTTTATTAGGGGGCTTAGATTAGGTGTAATTAGTTTAAAATTCTTTTAATATTTTTTATTTTCTGTAATTTAGTGTTTTTTTTGTAATTTAGTTTAGTTTATTTAATTGTATTTAATTGTAGGTATTGGCTAGTAATTTATTTAATTAATTTAATGATAGTGTAGTGTTAGGTTTAATTGTAACTTAGGTTAGGATTTATTTTACAGGTAATTTTGTATTTCTTTTAGCTAGGCAGTTATTAAATAGTTAATAACTATTTAATAGCTATTGTACCTAGTTAAAATAAATTAAAATTTTCCTGTAAAATAAAAATAAATCCTGAAATAGCTACAATATAATCATTAGTTATATTGTAGCTATATTAGGGTTTATTTTATAGGTAAGTATTTAGTTTTAAATAGGATTAATTTAGTTAATAAGAGTAATTTTTATTTAGATTTATTAAAATAATATTTAAGTTAGGGGGGTGTTAGTGTTAGACTTAGGTTTAGGGGTTAGTATAGTGTAAGTGCTTAGTGACAGCTTATCAATAAAGCTGTAGAAAAGCCGAAGAGCAGCAAGATCGGATGAGTGATAACTATCACAGTCCGCTGCTCATCATCCCGTACTTGGTGCGTGACTTTTTGACAGCTTTTTTGATAACTTTGGCGAACGTATTCAGGTCCGCGGCGGCGATGTGAGGCAAGCTTAGGCGAGCGTATTGGGGCCGGCGAAGGCAGGTACATACGGAGCTTGATAACTAGAGGCCATAGTATCCAATTGGACAATCCAAAAAGTTTCTCTTTATCTTAACATGAATTCCCTATTGCCTCCTCTTTTTGTTTTTTTTACACAGGGAAGCTGACTAACTGTATATTATGCTTCAACAAAATGAGAGGAAATAGGAGAAATTGATTTAGTAAAATAGGGTATTGAGGAAAAAAAATCTTTCTGTTGGTAAGAAGGAAGTAAAGCTACACCTCAGAGGTATTGGGAAAGCAAATGATACTCAGGTAGTCCTTAAAGGGACACTGAGCCCATATTTTTTCTTTCATGATTCAGATAGAGCATGCAATTTTAAGCAACTTTCTAATTTACTCCTATTATCAATTTTTCTTCGTTCTCTTGCAATCTTTATTTGGACAAGAAGGCATCTGAGCTAAGGAGCAGGCAAATTTTTGGTTCAGACCCTGTATAGCACTTATTAAAAAAGTGTTTAAGCAGAACGCTGGTTAATAAAGAGGATACCACACAACTTACGAGAGAGAAAAGATCCTTCTGTCTTTTCAAAATGTAGTAAGAATTGTAGTGATAGAAAGTGCGCTAAAAGAAAGCTAAAGGTATCCAAATGTTAAAACAAATATTAAGTGTATCCAGTATACATATAAAGGATTTAAAGAATGTGCAAAGTGTATTACGTGTATTAGGATTCTGCAGTCCTATTGACAAAAAGAGGGGGTGAGGGGGGGGATGATCTATATAAAATAACAGTGTCCGTGAAAAAATGTAGTGGTATTTGAATATCTTACTTAAGGAAGATGATAGTTAAACGTTCTATCAGTGGTGTACTAATAATAAAAGATAAAATCAAAGTATGTGTCAATAAGTGAATATTAATAATTTTATAAAATACCCTATAAAATGTTTTAGATGTATGTTAGACAAGTTTTATAATTATTTTATGAATATCATTTATTTTAGAATATTATTAATTGATTGTATTAGTACCTATAATGTAGCCTTTTTTAAGTAAGCAAGATATTAAGCCAAAATGATACTCCTCTTTAAGCTGAGAATGAATATAAAGAGATTATTCCACCTTAATTAGCTGAGACATATACAGAAAAAACACAGATACATAGTATTTTTGTGATTCCACCTTAAATACATCAATCAAGAAACCACCAATGAGGGTTTTCTCACACCTTTATAAGGATACACCTGACCAGTCACATCTATCTTGAAAAAGCTACCTGGCGAGCGAAACGCGTTGATCTGAGTGAACTTCAATCTGATTGGCTGATTCAATCAGCCAATCAGATTTTTCCTACCTTAATTTCGATTGGCTGATAGAATCCTATCAGCCAATTGGAATTCGAACCTTCATTCATAGTTCAGTTGTCGGTTGAAGAGGATAGCTCGGCGTCGGCTCCTTTGAAGATGGCTCCGCTCCGGATGGATGAAATTGAAGACGCCGCCTGGATGAAGACTTCTACCGGATGAAGGACCTCCTCTGGGCCACTTGCATGAAGATTTTGGCCCGGTTGGGTGAAGATGACTCCAGGTAGGGTGATCTTCAGGGGGTTAGCGTTAGGTTTTTTAAGGGGGGTTTGGGTGGGTTAGAGTAGGGGTATGTGAGTGGTGGGGTTTAATGATGGAGGGGTTGTATTTTTTTTTTACAGGTAAAAGAGTTGATTACTTTGGGGCAATGCCCCATAAAAAGCCCTTTTAAGGGCTGGTAAAAGAGCTGGTTACTTGGTCATTTAAAACAGGGTCAGGCATTTTTTTATTTTGGGGGGCTTTATTATTTTATTAGGGGGCTTAGAGTAGGTGTAATTAGTTTAAACTTCTTGTAATTCTTTTTATTTTCTGTAATTTAGTGTTTGTTTTTTTTGTACTATAGTTTAGTTTATTTAATTTAATTTTAGGTAATTGTAGGTAATTTATTTAATTTATTTAATGATAGTGTAGTGTTAGGTTTAATTGTAACTTAGGTTAGGATTTATTTTACAGGTAATTTTTTAACGGCTAGATTTAGAGTTTTGTCGGTAACGACCCGCGTAGCTAACGCTGGCTTTTTTTTCCCCGCACCTTTTAAATACTGCTGGTATTTAGAGTTCACAGAAGGGCTGCGTTAGGCTCCAAAAAAAGGAGCATAGAGCATAATTTACCACCACTGCAACTCTAAATACCAGCGGTGCTTACGGACGTGGCCAGCTTCAAAAACATGCTCGTGCACGATTCCCCCATAGAAAACAATGGGGCAGTTTGAGCTGAAAAAAAAACCTAACACCTGCAAAAAAGCAGCGTTCGGCTCCTAACGCAGCCCCATTGTTTCCTATGGTGAAAAAGTTTCTATGTCTGCACCTAACACCCTAACATGTACCCCGAGTCTAAACACCCCTAACCTTACACTAATTAACCTCTAATCAGCCGCCCCCGCTATTGCTGACACCTGCATATTTTTTAACCCCTAATCTGCCGCTCCGTACACCGCCGCAACCTACATTATACCTATGTACCCCTAATCTGCTGCCCCTAACACCCCAGACCCCTATATTATATTTATTAACCCCTAATCTGCCCCCCACAACGTCGCCACTAGCTACCTACAATAATTAACCCTTAATCTGCCGACCGAACCTCACCGCTACTATAATAAATGTATTAACCCCTAATCCGCCTCACTAACCCTATAATAAATAGTATGAACCCCTAATCTGCCCTCCCTAACATCGCTGACACCTAACTTCAAGTATTAACCCCTAATATGCTGACCGGACCTCACCGCTACTCTATTAAATTTATTAACCCCTAAAGCTAAGTCTAACCCTAACCCTAACACCCCCCTAAACTAAATATAATTTTTATCTTACGAAATAAATTAACTCTTATTAAATAAATTAATCCTAATTAAAGCTAAATACTTACCTGTAAAATAAACCCTAATATAGCTACAATATAAATAATAATTATATTGTAGCTATTTTAGAATTTATATTTATTTTACAGGCAACTTTGTATTTATTTTAACCAGGTACAATAGCTATTAAATAGTTAAGAACTATTTAATAGTTACCTAGTTAAAATAATTACTAAATTACCTGTAAAATAAATCCTAACCTAAGTTACAATTAAACCTAAAACTAAACTATCAATAAATAAATTAAATAAAATACCTACAAATAAATACAATTAAATAAACTAACTAAAGTACAAAAAATAAAAAAAGCTAAGTTACAAAAAATAAAAAAAATATTTACAAACATTAGAAAAATATTACAACAATTTTAAGATAATTACACCTACTCTAAGCCCCCTAATAAAATAACAAAGCCCCCCAAAGTAAAAAATGCCCTACCCTATTCTAAAATTAAAATAGAAAAGCTCTTTTACCTTACCAGCCCTTAAAAGGGCCTTTTGCGGGGCATGCCCCAAAGAATACAGCTCTTTTGCCTGTAAAAAATAACATACAATACCCCCCCAACATTACAACCCACCACCCACATACCCCTAATCTAACCCAAACCCCCCTTAAATAAACCTAACACTAAGCCCCTGAAGATCATCCTACCTTATCTTCACCACACCGGGTATCACCGATCAGTCCAGGTTCCGACGTCTTCATCCAAGCCCAAGTAGGGGGGTTAAGAGATCCATGATCCGGCTGAAGTCTTGGCCCAAGCGGTGGCTGAAGAGGTCCATGATCCGGCTGAAGTCTTCATCCAAGTGGGAGCTGAAGAGGTCCATGATCCGGCTGAAGTCTTCTATCAAGCGGCATCTTCAATCTTTTTTCTTCCGGATCCATCTACATCCCGCCGACGCGGAACATCCATCTTCACCGACGACTTCCCGACGAATGATGGTTCCTTTAAGGGACGTCATCCAAGATGGCGTCCCTCAAATTCCGATTGGCTGATAGGATTCTATCAGCCAATCGGAATTAAGGTAGGAAAATTCTGATTGGCTGATGGAATCAGCCAATCAGATTCAAGTTCAATCCGATTGGCTGATCCAATCAGTCATTGTAAAAATTATAGGAGCGCCTAAGAGGCTAAGGTAAACACTAGGGCCTAGATTTGGAGTTCGGCGGTAAAAGGGCTGTTAACGCTCCGCGGGCTTTTTTCTGGCCGCACCATAAAATTAACTCTGGTATCGAGAGTTCAAACAAATGCTGCGTTAGGCTCCAAAAAAGGAGCGTAGAGCATTTTTACCGCAAATGCAACTCTCGATACCAGAGTTGCTTACGGACGCGGCCGGCCTCAAAAACGTGCTCGTGCACGATTCTCCCATAGGAAACAATGGGGCTGTTTGAGCTGTAAAAAAACCTAACACCTGCAAAAAAGCAGCGTTCAGCTCCTAACGCAGCCCCATTGTTTCCTATGGGGAAACACTTCCTACGTCTGCACCTAACACTCTAACATGTACCCCGAGTCTAAACACCCCTAACCTTACACTTATTAACCCCTAATCTGCCGCCCCCGCTATCGCTGACCCCTGCATATTTTTTTTAACCCCTAATCTGCCGCTCCGTAAACCGCCGCAACCTACGTTATCCCTATGTACCCCTAATCTGCTACCCCTAACACCGCCGACCCCTATATTATATTTATTAACCCCTAACCTGCCCCCCACAACGTCGCCGACACCTGCCTACACTTATTAACCCCTAATCTGCCGAGCGGACCTGAGCGCTACTATAATAAAGTTATTAACCCCTAATCCGCCTCACTAACCCTATCATAAATAGTATTAACCCCTAATCTGCCCTCCCTAACATCGCCGACACCTAACTTCAATTATTAACCCCTAATCTTCCGATGGGAGCTCACCGCTATTCTAATAAATGTATTAACCCCTAAAGCTAAGTCTAACCCTAACACTAACACCCCCCTAAGTTAAATATAATATTTATCTAACGAAATAAATTAACTCTTATTAAATAACTTATTCCTATTTAAAGCTAAATACTTACCTGTAAAATAAATCCTAATATAGCTACAATATAAATTATAATTATATTATAGCTATTTTAGGATTAATATTTATTTTACAGGCAACTTTGTAATTATTTTAACCAGGTACAATAGCTATTAAATAGTTAAGAACTATTTAATAGTTACCTAGTTAAAATAATAACAAATTTACCTGTAAAATAAATCCTAACCTAAGTTATAATTAAACCTAACACTACCCTATCAATAAAATAATTAAATAAACTACCTACAATTACCTACAATTAACCTAACACTACACTATCAATAAATTAATTAAACACAATTCCTACAAATAAATACAATTAAATAAACTAGCTAAAGTACAAAAAATAAAAAAGAACTAAGTTACAGAAAATAAAAAAATATTTACAAACATAAGAAAAATATTACAACAAATTTAAACTAATTACACCTATTCTAAGCCCCCTAATAAAATAACAAAGCACCCCAAAATAAAAAATTCCCTACCCTATTCTAAATTAAAAAAGTTACAAGCTCTTTTACTTTACCAGCCCTGAACAGGGCCCTTTGCGGGGCATGCCCCAAGAATTTCAGCTCTTTTGCCTGTAAAAAAAAACATACAATACCCCCCCCAACATTACAACCCACCACCCACATACCCCTAATCTAACCCAAACCCCCCTTAAATAAACCTAACACTAATCCCCTGAAGATCTTCCTACCTTGTCTTCACCATCCAGGTATCACCGATCCGTCCTGGCTCCAAGATCTTCATCCAACCCAAGCGGGGGTTGGCGATCCATAATCCGGTCCAGAAGAGGCTCCAAAGTCTTCCTCCTATCCGGCAAGAAGAGGACATCCGGACCGGCAAACATCTTCTCCAAGCGGCATCTTCGATCTTCTTCCATCCGGAGCGAAGCGGCAGGATCCTGAAGACCTCCAGCGCGGAACATCCATCCGGACCGACGACTGAACGACGAATGACTGTTCCTTTAAGGGACGTCATCCAAGATGGCGTCCCTCGAATTCCGATTGGCTGATAGGATTCTATCAGCCAATCGGAATTAAGGTAGGAATTTTCTGATTGGCTGATGGAATCAGCCAATCAGAATCAAGTTCAATCCGATTGGCTGATCCAATCAGCCAATCAGATTGAGCTCGCATTCTATTGGCTGTTCCGATCAGCCAATAGAATGCGAGCTCAATCTGATTGGCTGATTGGATCGGCCAATCGGATTGAACTAGATTCTGATTGGCTGATTCCATCAGCCAATCAGAAAATTCCTACCTTAATTCCGATTGGCTGATAGAATCCTATCAGCCAATCGGAATTCGAGGGACGCCATCTTGGATGACGTCCCTTAAAGGAACAGTCATTCGTCGTTCAGTCGTCGGTCCGGATGGATGTTCCGCGCTGGAGGTCTTCAGGATCCTGCCGCTTCGCTCCGGATGGAAGAAGATCGAAGATGCCGCTTGGAGAAGATGTTTGCCGGTCCGGATGTCCTCTTCTTGCCGGATAGGAGGAAGACTTTGGAGCCTCTTCTGGACCGGATTATGGATCGCCAACCCCCGCTTGGGTTGGATGAAGATCTTGGAGCCAGGACGGATCAGTGATACCTGGATGGTGAAGACAAGGTAGGAAGATCTTCAGGGGATTAGTGTTAGGTTTATTTAAGGGGGGTTTGGGTTAGATTAGGGGTATGTGGGTGGTGGGTTGTAATGTTGGGGGGGGGTATTGTATGTTTTTTTTTACAGGCAAAAGAGCTGAAATTCTTGGGGCATGCCCCGCAAAGGGCCCTGTTCAGGGCTGGTAAGGTAAAAGAGCTTGTAACTTTTTAAATTTAGAATAGGGTAGGGAATTTTTTATTTTGGGGGGCTTTGTTATTTTATTAGGGGGCTTAGAGTAGGTGTAATTAGTTTAAATTTGTTGTAATATTTTTCTTATGTTTGTAAATATTTTTTTATTTTCTGTTACTTAGTTCTTTTTTATTTTTTGTACTTTAGTTAGTTTATTTAATTGTATTTATTTGTAGGAATTGTGTTTAATTAATTTATTGATAGTGTAGTGTTAGGTTAATTGTAGGTAATTGTAGGTAGTTTATTTAATTATTTTATTGATAGGGTAGTGTTAGGTTTAATTATAACTTAGGTTAGGATTTATTTTACAGGTAAATTTGTTATTATTTTAACTAGGTAACTATTAAATAGTTCTTAACTATTTAATAGCTATTGTACCTGGTTAAAATAATTACAAAGTTGCCTGTAAAATAAATATTAATCCTAAAATAGCTATAATATAATTATAATTTATATTGTAGCTATATTAGGATTTATTTTACAGGTAAGTATTTAACTTTAAATAGGAATAAGTTATTTAATAAGAGTTAATTTATTTCGTTAGATGTAAATTATATTTAACTTAGGGGGGTGTTAGTGTTAGGGTTAGACTTAGCTTTAGGGGTTAATCCATTTATTAGAATAGCGGTGAGCTCCGGTCGGCAGATTAGGGGTTAATAATTGAAGTTTGGTGTCGGCGATGTTAGGGAGGGCAGATTAGGGGTTAATACTATTTATGATAGGGTTAGTGAGGCGGGTTAGGGGTTAATAACTTTATTATAGTAGCGCTCAGGTCCGCTCGGCAGATTAGGAGTTAATAAGTGTAGGCAGGTGTCGGCGACGTTGAGGGGGGCAGATTAGGGGTTAATAAATATAATATAGGGGTCGGCGGTGTTAGGGGTAGCAGATTAGGGGTACATAGGGATAACGTAGGTGGCGGCGCTTTGCGGTCGGAAGATTAGGGGTTAATTATTTTAAGTAGCTGGCGGCGACGTTGTGGGGGGCAGGTTAGGGGTTAATAAATATAATACAGGGGTCGGCGGGGTTAGGGGCAGCAGATTAGGGGTACATAAATATAACGTAGGTGGCGGTCGGCAGATTAGGGGTTAAAAATTTTAATCGAGTGTCGGCGATGTGGGGGGGCCTCGGTTTAGGGGTACATAGGTAGTTTATGGGTGTTAGTGTACTTTAGGGTACAGTAGTTAAGAGCTTTATAAACCGGCGTTAGCCAGAAAGCTCTTAACTCCTGCTATTTTCAGGCGGCTGGAATTTTGTCGTTAGAGCTCTAACGCTCACTTCAGAAACGACTCTAAATACCAGCGTTAGAAAGATCCCATTGAAAAGATAGGCTACGCAAATGGCGTAGGGGGATCTGCGGTATGGAAAAGTCGCGGCTGAAAAGTGAGCGTTAGACCCTTTAATCACTGACTCCAAATACCAGCGGGCGGCCAAAACCAGCGTTAGGAGCCTCTAACGCTGGTTTTGACGGCTACCGCCGAACTCCAAATCTAGGCCTAGGGTTCCTTGAACAATATCACCAAAAAACTAAGGTGTATAGAGAGCTGAACAATAATCAAATATATACAATGCAATCGAAAAAGGTAAAGACTTCTCTTTATTAAAAAACATCAAATTCATTGCAAAGAAACACTTAAAATCAATAAACTTAAAATCGATCTGATTCCAGAATTAGCTAGATTTTAGCAATATACCAGCAGTAATTCAGATCTAAATCTAGATCTCACTAAGGGAAACCAGATATAGCTAATGGTGGAAATTGGTCCAGGATTACAAAATCTGTTGCTATAATATTTTAAGGTGTATACAAAAGCAAATCACCCAGAGATAGTGTAAACTTCTATGGTGATAAGTGTGCTTGTATTCATATTAGACTGACCAATTAAGTATCATTTAAAATACACACATGTGATCTAAAAAAAGTATGTGCAAATATCACAATCAATAAAAACACAATCAATGAAAAACAGATTAGTGAATAATTACAATCACAAAACCTTCGAAAAAAACAAAGTGGTGTTCAGTGACAATATAATTAGTGAAAAAACAATTAGTGAAAAACAACAATCAAATGTACTTAATAGGATTCAATAGTGTAATAAAAATATTCGATTAGGATTGAACAGGGTGAAAAAAAAACATGTTGCCTTAAAAATGCATTAGTACCAAGATCAAATACCGGTATGATCTGAAAAAAGTGAACCAATTGGTAATGAAAAAATATTGTTAAAAAAGATGTGTTGGGATAAATAACCAAAGCTGCTTTATCTTTGGCTATGATATCAAAGGTAGGACTTGATGATCCCGTATACAAACAGTGGTATATATATTACAACATACTCTGGGTGTATTTGAACTATATAACAGATGCAATAATTTATACACCAACATAAACAGAATTATAAATGATTATAAAAAAAAAGATAAACAATATCACAGTCCAGTTAGCAAATAAATCCGGGTGTTGGCCAAATAGATCCAGATATTGGCCAAATGGTGGTAGATAAAACCAAGTCTTTATTCCAATGAACTCCAAAACCTGTGAAAAAAGATACAACAGTGCACTAAACAATGGGCTTAAGGGAACTGAATCAATTGGTAATCGACTCACCCAAACAGCCTTGGTCCTGGTCGTATATGAGCCTCACAAATCGTTCCAATCGTCTACGCGTTTCGGCCCTGTAGTGGGGCCTTTTTCAAGACAGTAGTGAGGCTCATATCTTACTAACCTTAAATATGGTTGGGAGTGGGGGTTCCTGTTATGAAATTGGCGCCAAACTGACAAAAAAGGCGCTTACAACGATAAGGTCAGAATTTGACATTATCGCCGATATTCGCGCTAGCGAACCAGAAGTGCCCACTACCGGAAGTGACATCAAGATCACATGATCAAACCGGAAGTTGCCGCAACCAGAAATTATGTTGTGGTCCCTTCCTGTTGTTTACTTCCGGTTTTCGCCATTTTGAAAGTGGGCATGTTGTAGGTGAGTGTGGGCCATCATTCCAAGCAGTTATTCTCAAAAAGTGCTAAGCACATTGAATCAGCCAATCAGATTGAGCTCGCATTCTATTGGCTGTTCCGATCAGCCAATAGAATGCAAGCTCAATCTGATTGGCTGATTGGATCAGCCAATCGGCTTGAACTTGAATCTGATTGGCTGATTCCATCAGCCAATCAGATTTTTCCTACCTTAATTCCGATTGGCTGATAGAATCCTATCAGCCAATCGGAATTCGAGGGACGCCATCTTGGATGACGTCATTTAAAGGAACCTTCATTCGGACTTAGGACGTCGGAAGAAGAGGATGGATCCGCGCCGGAGGTCTTCAAGATGGAGCCGCTTGTCATCGGATGAAGATTGAAGATGCCGCTTGGAAGAAGATGGTTGCCGGTCCGGATCTACTCTTCTCCCCGGATAGGATGAAGACTTTGGAGCCTCTTCTGAACCTCTTCAGCCGCCGCTTGATAGAAGACTTCAGCCGGATGATGGATCTCCAGCCCCCGCTTGTGCTTGGATGAAGACTTCGGAGCCTGGAGCGATCAGTGATACCTGGCATGGGGAAGACAAGGTAGGAAAGATCTTCAGGGGCTTAGTGTTAGGTTTATTTAAGGGGGGTTTGGGTTAGATTAGGGGTATGTGGGTGGTGGGTTGTAATGTTGGGGGGGTATTGTATGTTTTTTTTTACAGGCAAAAGAGCTGAATTCTTTGGGGCATGCCCTGCAAAAGGCCCTTTTAAGGGCTGGTAAGGTAAAAGAGCTTTTCTATTTTAATTTTAGAATAGGGTAGGGCATTTTTTTATTTTGGGGGGCTTTGTTATTTTATTAGGGGGCTTAGAGTAGGTGTAATTAGCTTAAAATTGTAATATTTTTATTATGTTTGTAATTAATTTTTTTATTTTTTGTAACAGCTTTTTTTATTTTTTTTATTTTAGTTAGTTTATTTAATTGTATTTATTTGTAGGTATTGTATTTAATTAATTTATTGATAGTGTAGTGTTAGATTTAATTATAGATAATTGTAGGTATTTTATTTAATTAATTTATTGCTAGTGTAGTGTTAGGTTTAATTGTAACTTAGGTTAGGATTTATTTTACAGGTAATTTTGTAATTATTTTAACTAGGTAGCTATTAAATAGTTCTTAACTATTTAATAGCTATTGTACCTGGTTAAAATAAATACAAAGCTGCCTGTAAAATAAATATAAATCCTAAAATAGCTACAATATAATTATAATTTATATTGTAGCTATATAAGGGTTTATTTTACAGGTAAGTATTTAGCTTTAAATAGGAATAATTTATTTAATAAGAGTTAATTTAGTTTGTTAGATTTAAATTATATTTAACTTAGGGGGGTGTTAGTGTTAGGGTTAGACTTAGCTTTAGGGGTTAATAAATTTATTAGAGTAGTGGCGAGGTCCGGTCGGCATATTAGGGGTTAATACTTGAAGTTAGGTGTCAGCGATGTTAGGGAGGGCAGATTAGGGGTTCATACTATTTATTATAGGGTTAGTGAGGCGGATTAGGGGTTAATACATTTATTATAGTAGCGGTGAGGTCCGGTCGGCAGATTAAGGGTTAATTATTGTAGGTAGCTGGCAGCGACGTTGTGGGGGGCAGATTAGGGGTTAATAAATATAATATAGGGGTCGGCGGTGTTAGGGGCAGCAGATTAGGGGTACATAGGTATAATGTAGGTTGCGGCGGTGTACGGAGCGGCAGATTAGGGGTTAAAAAAATATGCAGGGGTCAGCGATAGCGGGGGCAGCAGATTAGGGGTTAATAAGTGTAAGGTTAGGGGTGTTTAGACTCGGGGTACATGTTAGGGTGTTAGGTGCAGACATAGGAAGTGTTTCCCCATAGGAAACTATGGGGCTGCGTTAGGAGCTGAACGCTGCTTTTTTGCAGGTGTTAGTTTTTTTTACAGCTCAAACAGCCCCATTGTTTTCTATGGGGGAATCGTGCACAAGCACGTTTTTGAAGCTGGCCGCGTCCGTAAGCACCGCTGGTATTGAGAGTTGCCGTGGCGGTAAATATGCCTTTATGCTCCCTTTTTGGAGCCTAACACAGCCATTCTGTGACTTGGCTGTATTTAAAAGGTGCGGGGAAAAAAGCCAGCGTTAGCTACGCGGGTCGTTACCGACAAAACTCTAAATCTAGCCGTACATGTTGTATTCTCTCTGGGTTTGGTACTTATTTCTGTTTCATAATCAAGTACTTTTACATAGTTTCGGTCTTCAGTTTGGTTTTATAAATAACAAAAGCCAGGTGTGCCTTCCTTATGTCTCTTAAATTAATCTAAGTAAGACCTAAATCTCAATAGAGGGAGACAAGAGTCAAAATTAAACTTTCCTCATACATATTTTAATCAGCTTTCCAAATTTATTTCTATTATCAAATTTGCTTTGTTCTTTATATCCTTTTTTAAAGAAAACCCCTAGGTAGGCTCCGGTTCAAAAATGCACTGTTGGGAGATAGCTGGTGATTGATTGCTGCCTATATTCCTGTTGTCATTGGCTCACTAGATGTGTTCATCTAGCTCCCATTAGTGCATTGCTGCTTCTGAGACCAATTTTAATAAACAAAGCATACCAAGAGAACAAAGCAAATTTCATAATAGACATTAATAGACATCAATTAGAAAGTTGCTTAAATTGTTTGCTTTTTCTGAAACATGAAACTGTAATTTCAACATTACTGGCCCTTAAAGCTTTCTATTAAATAATTTTGTGAATTTTACTTTCATTTATGTTTATAATTTGCATTTATATTTATTTATATTCTAGTGGACACTGGTCAATTTTTTATATTTATTAGTTTACACAATTTATACTCATTAACAAACGTTAATTTGGGCATGCGGTTTCTCATGTGGTTGTTTGTATTTCTTTGAAACTTGTTTTACGTAGGCCTCAGTGGTCGGAAATGCTTTCAATTTGAAATGACAAAGTATTTTTGGAGTTATGTAATAAAAATAAGGTACTTTTTCCCATTAATAATGAAAAACATTTGCTACCAAACCTACAGCAAAAACATGCTGCACATATATTTATGCATTTAATAGCTTTTTTTATTGTTTGTTTAAAATACTGAGTAGCTGTTGCTGGGATATCAATGTTTAAAGTCTCATATTCTGAAAGCTATTGAGCATCTTTAACCCTTTGAGTGCTAATGACGGCTCTGAGCCGTCACAGAGTTTCCCACTCTGGTGCTAATGACGGCTTGTGCCTGTAGAGTGACAGGCATCACCGGGGTTTCCCGTTTTCCGTGATAATGTCACGCGCAATAGCGTGATGACATCACCGTGCAACTTTATTTATACTTAACAATGTTAAGTATAGGAGCAGGGGGCATGCTGCTTAGAAGCCTGTTTCTCAGGCATCTAAGCAGCTACAGACCCCCAAGACCCACCATTGGAAAGGTAATCGTCTAGCCTTTCCAAAAGTGTAAGTCTTGGAGGTCTGAAAAAAATTAAAAAAAAGTTAAAAAAACAATTGTTAAAAAAATCTTAGCACCCAGGTGGGAAAGTGCTTAGCACTCAAAGGGTTAACAGAAAAAAGGTAGTAAGTGAAAAAATGCTCAGTAGTGATATGACAGCAGAAATGTGTGGTTGGCTGTAGTCTCAAATATTTATATGTTGCTGTATTCAGGAGATCAGTGAGCACATGCAATGTTTTTTTGGCTTTATATATTTATACAACTTTTAGGTTGCACATACTGTATATGTGTGTGTATAAATATATAACTACACCTAATAAAAAGTCCAGCATTCAATTACATGCACATAGCTACATTCAAAGCATACATGGACAAGTTAGTTACGCATTTGGCCAAATAGGACAGCATCAAGTTCTCTTAACCTGTAGGTCCCTAAAAAACTATATTAAATAATAGGAGTTCTATTGATTTAACTTGAATGGTGTTAGCAATCAATAGGGTTAATATTTGCGGAGCTTATTGTTAATATTTTATAATGTTTGACAGGGAATTTAAACTATGCACATAAGTTTTGTTTCTCTTCTATATTCCAGTTAGGCTATGTGTGCAGAGCATGCTACCTCTTGTCCTGATAGAGTCATGTATAAGAAATTAAAGGAGGGAAAGAGGTGAAATTAAAGGAGGGAAAGAGTTTGGCTGCAGCATTAATACTATGCCAATAAAATCTGGGGGGGGATGCAGTTTTATTGAAGTCCATTCACTTAAAAATTGTGATATTTTAATTGCCCTAGATGTAAGCTGTTTATGCTTGTCGAGTTAGTGCAATAGCGATAACTTTTATCTTTCAACGCGTAATACAAAAGCAAAGCGACGCGTGCAAAAATTAACTTCTAGCGCAATTATCACTTTATAGCACTCCACTCGTAATCTAGCCCTAAATGGGCAGAAAAACAGAAATTCTGAATTTTAATTATACAACAGTGCTTAGTAATTTAATTAGAAACATTCTAAAAATACATCTTTGTAAATGTGTCTCGGATTTTGTAATACTTTTCTTGTTCACTAGGCTCTAGTAAAGCAGGAGAATACCTCTACATATTCTAGATGCTTTCTGGGATGGAGTGGTGAGGGGTCTTGAGGGCACTGCTTAATGAGAGCTACGGTGTGAGGGCAGGGCTGTAGATGTCTTGTGGGTGAGGTTTGACAGGACATGGACTGGGTAGAACCTTCAGGGCATGCTGTGGGAAGTCCCTAGAAACCAGAATATTTGCCCTAATGGGAGAGGTGTAGGAGGAATTGCAGGGAAAACATCCCAGCTCATGATTATCCTGCACTAGGCCTCATGAATGTGTATACTGTGAGAACTGTAGGTAACATAAAAACAAAATCCTATGCAGAGGGACCATACATAAGAAGCAGGCCCCATCCCCCAAAAGGTTAAAGCATAGCTGTGATAACTTTTCAAACAATAAATTCTGCAGACGTATGCATATGCAAAGCTAGTTATGGAGGAATATGAAATACACTAATGTTTATTCAGAATTTGACTTTTATATCCCTGTATGGTGAGGTTTTCTATTAACCCTTTCATGCCCTTATTACGTTCTATGCCATCCTAACAGAACTGGGCGTTAACTACCTTTTGGCGGCATGGAACATCCGAAATTGTTTGGCATCCTGCCATCCCCCTCTTTAACGAAAGGAAACATCTGACTAGGGGATGTGCCTGGTATTGTAGATAGTCCCCCAGGATCCAATCCCAGCAATGGAATTACGTGATCACAGCAACTATCACTTGATTTCCTGTTTCCTCACATCAGAACTTCGATCCGGTTCTTGATACTTGCTCCCATTCTGAAGGGGTAAAAAGTTAGCAACCTTTCAAGAAGAGGATGTACCACAGCAAACACAGCAAGTGCGCTTCCATAGGCTCATATGGGAGCCTCGTTTTCATGCCAGCAACCACAGGAAATCTAGCACAGCGCAGGGGGGGAAATCGTGCAGTGTTCAGCAACAATAAATATATATATATATATGTATATAAGCTGACAAACTTGCCCCTTTATGGGCGCACGTTAAGATAGCGCCTCACTTGTATTCTAGCCCATAATAATTTGACTGTGTACATGAAACAACTCTCAGGTTACATATTTAAGCAATGACTTGTTAAATGAAATGAAGCACTACTGAAAGTGCAGGACTGAGTGCAAAGGAAAACACTTGTATTCTGGCCCTAACTGTGTATCTATCCTTTTAAAATAGCTTAAATGGTACTTACTTGTTTCTGGTAGCAGAATGGCTGCTTTAAAGCCTGCGCAGAGACTTTCCAAATTAATTTTATATTCATTTTAACATTAAACATTGTAAAGTACAGTTAATTAACAATACATAAGTATACATTTGGTAATTAAATACATTTATATAATTATGATACAATCTGATTATTTCAGACATTTCTGTTTAACCTTTATTTTTCTCATAAATTATCACTACCATTTATCAATTTAGTCTTGAACAATTCAATTAATGTTGGAGTTGGTAACAGTGATCCTAATTATTTATGTATTCCTACATTAAAAATTAATACAATTAAATTTGCAATTTGCATAATGACTGCATACAATGTTTTGGAGTGATGTTATCTGTATATGATTAAGGCTTAAAGTGACAGAAGCATTATCATTTTTAAAAATATGTTTTACTGTCCTTGATATGCACAAAAGAAGCAACAAATATATATGTTATATATATATATATATATATATATATATATATATATATATATATATATATATATACATATATATATATATATATATATATATATATATATATATATATATATATATATCAAAATTTGCATGTGTTCTAGATTTAAAGAGCAAAACAAGTGTAAAATGAAAAGACTCAAATGTGTAAGGATTTTATGATTGTAATATTGATGGCATTTAAGTTTGACTTCAATGTCCCTTTAAATTAAATTCCACCCAGATAATTATTGTAGCATCCACAGTTCCTAATTGGATTAAGAGCTATATATTTTGAAGGCAATTCTAGCTTTATATTTATGTCCTATCTATCCTGAAATAAAGATACACAAATCAAGGAGGAGAGAGAGTTAAAGGGATATGAAAACCAACATTTTTCTTTCATGATTCAGATAGAACATCCCCAAAACGTCACTAATAAACAAAACTTTTTTCTTCAATACCGGTGAGTGTCTTTCTATTGGATTGACTATATATATATATATATATATATATATATATATACATATATATATTGCAGACAATGTGCACTCCAGACTTTAGGTACATAGGCCTCAGGTGCTGCAAAAGGAGTATACAGGCTGAAAGAAAGCGCACTCCAGAGGTGACCTGTGCTTTCTAAAGACCTTTGGAGTGTGCTTTCTTTCAGCCAATATATATACTGTATATATATATATATATATATACATATAGCAAATGAAGAAAGGATTATGCCAGCACTCTCCAATGGTAAGATAAATATCAAGTCTTTATTGGCCACAGGATAAAAACAGCAAAAAAACGCCTAACATGTTTCGACATAACTGCATTAATCATAAGAGTGCTTTCATTTAAAAATTAACACAATTTACAATGCCCACCTTTCTACTAATGTTTGTCTAAAGTCATGTGACTAAATTGCAAGATTCTAATGTCTAAAGGTGGACCAGAGTAAATACAAATCATGGTATAGTAGGTATTAAGTGTTAGATGAAAACGGATATGTACAGCCCAAATACTATAATAAAGCTGTTAACACCTAATCCTCCGCTCCCCGACATCGCCAACACTATAATAAAGTTATTAACCCCCTATTTTGCCACTCCCCGACATCGCCAACACTATAATAAAGCTATTAACCCCTAATCTGCCGCTTCCCGTTATCGCTGACACTATAATAAAGTTATTAACCCCTAATCTGCCGCTCCCCTACATCTCAGACACTATAATAAAGCTATTTAACCCTAAACCTCCGGCCTCCCACATCGCCGCCACTAAATAAACCTATTAACCCCTAAACCGCCAGCCCCCCACATCACAAAACACTAAATTAAACTATTCACCCCTAAACCTAACACCCCCCTAACTTTAAATTAAAATTACAATATAACTATCTTAAAATAAATAAAAACTTACCTGTGGAATAAAAAAACCTAAGTTTAAACTATAAATTAACCTAACATAACTATTCTAATAAAATTTAAAAAAACTGCCAACTAAAAAATCTTAATTGCAAATTTAAAAAACCTAACACTACGAAAAAAAAATAATCTAAAATTAAAAAAAATAATAAACACTAAATTACGAATAATAAAATAGCCCCCTCAAATAAAAACACCCCTAGCCTACAATAAACTACCAATAGCCCCTTAAAAGGGCCTTTTGTAGGGCATTGCTCAACAGTAAAACCCACCACCCAACCAACTGCCCAAAATAAAAAAAAACTAAACTACCCATTGCCCCTAAAGGGGCATTTGTATGGGCATTGCCCTTAAAAGGGCATTCAGCTCTTTTTCATTGCCCTTAAAAGGGCATTCAGCTCTTTTTCATTGCCCGCTCTTTTTACATTGTCCTTAAAAGGGCATTCAGCTCTTTCTTATTGCCCTTAAAAGGGCATTCAGCTATTTTAAAAAAGCCTAAAGCCCTAATGTAAAAAAAAATAAAATGAAAAAACATAACCTAAACAAAAACCTATTAAAAAAAAAACTTAAGTGGCGGCGATGTGGGAGTCCGGAGGTTTAGGGGTTAATAACTTTATTATAGTGGTGGCGATGTGGGAGTCCATAGGTTTTAGGGGTTAAAATCGTTATAGTGTCGGCGATGTGGGAGGTCGGAGGTTTAGGGGTTAATAACTTTATTATAGTGGCGGCGATGTCAGGGAGTAGCGGATTAGGGGTTAATAGCTTTATTATAGTGTCAGCGATGTCGGGGGCGGCGTATTCGGAGGTATTTGGTTTATTTAACAGTTGTAATGTGGGTGGGTGGTAGATTAGGGGTTAATAAGTTTAATATAGTGTTTGCGATGCAAGAGGGCGTCGGTTTAGGGGACAAAGGTAGATTATTGGTGTTTGTGTACTTTTTAACACTTTAGTCATTAGTTTTATGGTACGGCGTTGTAGCATAAAACCCATAACTACTGAGTTTACGGTATGGATCTTGATGGTATAGGCTGTACCGCTCACTTTTTGACTGGACAGGCAAACTCGTAATACCGGCGCTATGGAAGTCCCATTGAAAAAGGACTTTTTAAAAGCTGCGGTAGTTACGTTGCGTTACAGCCAAAAAAGTGTGCGGTACACCTATACCTGCAAAACTCGTAATACCAGCGGTAGTGAAAAAGAGCCATAACGATGCTTTTTCACTCATACCGCAAAACTCGTAATCTAGCCGTATGTGTTTAACCCCTGTAAAGCACACCTCATATTTCCTGGAAGTTTTCTGGGATGTGCAAGGTTAAAAAGGGTCCATCTGTATTTTATGGGAAATCCTGGGTGAGCCATGGGAGTAACTCATACATCCTTTAAAACTGGTGTTCTGAGAAAATAGCGAACCCGTGAAATTAGCGAACCACGTCACATCCTGTGACGTGGCAATAGGTGTTTGAAAAAGTTTTACCTTAATGCGCATAGTTATGAGTTTTGTGAAACATTTTTGTTGCGCAAAAATCATAACTACTGGTCTCAGATGGCAGTATGGATCGTGTCGGTATAGGCTGTAATGCAAGCTTTTTAGCCACACCGCCTAATCTGTAATACCAGCGCTATGAAAATCCAATGCAAAAACATAATTTTTTTGAGTGTGGAATGGACGTTGCTTTACAGGCTAAATTGCTTGCGGTATAGCAATACTGTCATGACTAATATGCGTTACTGGCCATTATGCTGGAATTGCCATTTTTTTCAGTGTTAAAAGCCGTAACGCAAAACTCGTAATCTAGGTGATAGTTAATAAATTAGTGAAGAACTCAGCTGTTTGAACTTCGGCTTAGTGCATTTTTGACTTAGAGCTCGAGATATGAGTTTGCAGTGGGCACCCATAGACATCAATTAGCTATTAGGTGAGTGATTTAGTGCACCGTTTCACTCACGCGCATTGAACTTGAGTTTGAGCAAGCGCCAATATTTTTGCTCTCCGCTTGTAATCTAGCCCAAAGATAGATAGACAGACAGATAAATAGATAGATAGATACAGACCGTCAGACAGACATAGTTTTGTAGAAATTATTTTATGTATAGATATATAGTCTGATAAAATCCATATAGCCTTATGTGTTTAATACTATTAAATCATGAAGTATTTTTTTTTGTATTCACTTTTGTCTGTTATCATTCTAACCATAGCATTAGCTAGTAAGTAAAGGTCTGGCTTGTTGCCACCATGAAGATTCAGTTCTGTGGTTACTAAGACCACAAACCACAGTTTTAGAAAATGGTAAGGTTGTGCTACAGGTCAAGGTCAGAGCAGGTAAATAATAATTAAAAAAAAAATGTATTAAACTTTTTTAAACAGCCAGATGAAGTTATCTTAACTTAAAAGCAATACTACAATCATTAGCTTAAATTAAATTAATTACTAATTTATTACAAGGGAGTACATAATCTTTTATTTGTGCAAGGTTGTCTTTTTATTTTACAAATAAAAAACATTGCTGTGTTTTGCATCAATTGGTTTCATTGATAAACAGATTAATGACCTATACTTTGCCATAATAGTATTACTTAAAGGGACATTAAATACTGTACATATTTCTTATGCTTTCCTTGTGCTCCCTAAAAAAGCAAAAAAGGAAATTCTGTAATGTAAGTTATATTTAAAATGCAGCAAATTCTATAAAACAGCTTTTTATTTTCCAGCATTTTGAAAACCTATGCTCCTCAATATGCTTTTTGGGCTATTTATGGAGGATGGGACAAGCACACATTTTACACAAAAGCAAAAGGTGTTTAATGTCCCATTAATGTCCTATAATCAATCAGGCAGCTCAAGCACTGTCATAGCTCCTAAATTAAGGATAAAACTATTACTTTCTTTGGAATCTGCGATAAATAGCTACTGTATCTTATGCTTATTTCTTAAAAGCTGCCATACACTTCACACAGCAGCATTTAGACTGGCTAAAACTTGATGCAGATGATTAAAAATAGATGACCCTTCAAACCCAACAGTAATTAACCCTATCTATAGTCTCACAGCACTGCAGTTTACACAGTCATTGTACTCTCGCAGTGTAATTAACCCTATGCACAACTTTCTCTCAGCACAATAAAACCTAATTACAGTCCTGCCCCTTCACAATAAAATTAAACTGAGAACTTTACCAAACTAATTGTTACCCATGCCCGGTAACATGATCCATCCCCTGTGCTAATCCTCCCTAAATGTAATCCATAACATTACCAATTCACACATCACAATTAGCCCTCTTAAAGCAGACTAGCCTTTAAATAATAAGTCATCACAAAAAACCCTATACCTTAAACACTAAAGGCTAGAATACAAGTGGAACGCTAAATATCGCTTGCATGCAAGCAATATTAGCTCTCCACTTTGTAATACCAGAGCACGATAATGTGCACTGGTATTATAATTATTATTACGAGAGCCTGCTTCCATAGGCCTAGATTTGGAGTTCGGCGGTAAAAGGGCTGTTAACGCTCCGTGGGCTTTTTTCTGGCCGCACCATAAAATTAACTCTGGTATCGAGAGTTCAAACAAATGCTGCGTTAGGCTCCAAAAAAGGAGCGTAGAGCATTTTTACCGCAAATGCAACTCTCGATACCAGAGTTGCTTACGGACGCGGCCGGCCTCAAAAACGTGCTCGTGCACGATTCCCCCATAGGAAACAATGGGACTGTTTGAGCTGAAAAAAAACCTAACACCTGCAAAAAAGCAGCGTTCAGCTCCTAACGCAGCCCCATTGTTTCCTATGGGGAAACACTTCCTACGTCTGCAGCTAACACTCTAACATGTACCCCGAGTCTAAACACCCCTAACCTTACACTTATTAACCCCTAATCTGCCGCCCCCGCTATCGCTGACCCCTGCATATTTTTTTAAACCCCTAATCTGCCGCTCCGTAAACCGCCGCCACCTACGTTATCCCTATGTACCCCTAATCTGCTACCCCTAACACCGCCGACCCCTATATTATATTTATTAACCCCTAACCTGCCCCCCACAACGTCGCCGACACCTGCCTACACTTATTAACCCCTAATCTGCCGAGCGGACCTGAGCGCTACTATAATAAAGTTATTAACCCCTAATCCGCCTCACTAACCCTATCATAAATAGTATTAACCCCTAATCTGCCCTCCCTAACATCGCCGACACCTAACTTCAATTATTAACCCCTAATCTTCCGATCGGAGCTCACCGCTATTCTAATAAATGGATTAACCCCTAAAGCTAAGTCTAACCCTAAACACTAACACCCCCCTAAGTTAAATATAATATTTATCTAACGAAATAAATTAACTCTTATTAAATAACTTATTTCTATTTAAAGCTAAATACTTACCTGTAAAATAAACCCTAATATAGCTACAATATAAATTATAATTATATTATAGCTATTTTAGGATTAATATTTATTTTACAGGCAACTTTGTAATTATTTTAACCAGGTACAATAGCTATTAAATAGTTAAGAACTATTTAATAGTTACCTAGTTAAAATAATAACAAATTTACCTGTAAAATAAATCCTAACCTAAGTTATAATTAAACCTAACACTACCCTATCAATAAATTAATTAAACACAATTCCTACAAATAAATACAATTAAATAAACTAGCTAAAGTACAAAAAATAAAAAAGAACTAAGTTACAGAAAATAAAAAAATATTTACAAACATAAGAAAAATATTACAACAATTTTAAACTAATTACACCTACTCTAAGCCCCCTAATAAAATAACAAAGCCCCCCAAAATAAAAAATTCCCTACCCTATTCTAAATTAAAAAAGTTACAAGCTCTTTTACCTTACCAGCCCTGAACAGGGCCCTTTGCGGGGCATGCCCCAAGAATTTCAGCTCTTTTGCCTGTAAAAAAAACCATACAATACCCCCCCCCCAACATTACAACCCACCACCCACATACCCCTAATCTAACCCAAACCCCCTTAAAGAAACCTAACACTAAGCCCCTGAAGATCTTCCTACCTTGTCTTCACCATACCAGGTTCACCGATCCGTCCTGGCTCCAACATCTTCATCCAACCCAAGCGGGGGTTGGTGATCCATAATCCGGTCCAGAAGAGGCTCCAAAGTCTTCCTCCTATCCGGCAAGAAGAGGACATCCGGACCGGCAAACATCTTCTCCAAGCGGCATCTTCGATCTTCTTCCAACGAATGACTGTTCCTTTAAGGGACGTCATCCAAGATGGCGTCCCTCGAATTCCGATTGGCTGATAGGATTCTATCAGCCAATCGGAATTAAGGTAGGAATTTTCTGATTGGCTGATGGAATCAGCCAATCAGAATCTAGTTCAATCCGATTGGCCGATCCAATCAGCCAATCAGATTGAGCTCGCATTCTATTGGCTGATCGGAACAGCCAATAGAATGCGAGCTCAATCTGATTGGCTGATTGGATCAGCCAATAGGATTGAACTTGATTCTGATTGGCTGATTCCATCAGCCAATCAGAAAATTCCTACCTTAATTCCGATTGGCTGATAGAATCCTATCAGCCAATCGGAATTCGAGGGACGCCATCTTGGATGACGTCCCTTAAAGGAACAGTCATTCGTCGTTCAGTCGTCGGTCCGGATGGATGTTCCGCGCTGGAGGTCTTCAGGATCCTGCCGCTTCGCTCCGGATGGAAGAAGATCGAAGATGCCGCTTGGAGAAGATGTTTGCCGGTCCGGATGTCCTCTTCTTGCCGAATAGGAGGAAGACTTTGGAGCCTCTTCTGGACCGGATTATGGATCGCCAACCCCCGCTTGGGTTGGATGAAGATGTTGGAGCCAGGACGGATCGGTGAACCTGGAAGATCTTCAGGGGCTTAGTGTTAGGTTTCTTTAAGGGGGTTTGGGTTAGATTAGGGGTATGTGGGTGGTGGGTTGTAATGTTGGGGGGGGGTATTGTATGTTTTTTTTTACAGGCAAAAGAGCTGAAATTCTTGGGGCATGCCCCGCAAAGGGCCCTGTTCAGGGCTGGTAAGGTAAAAGAGCTTGTAACTTTTTTAATTTAGAATAGGGTAGGGAATTTTTTATTTTGGGGGGCTTTGTTATTTTATTAGGGGGCTTAGAGTAGGTGTAATTAGTTTAAAATTGTTGTAATATTTTTCTTATGTTTGTAAATATTTTTTTATTTTCTGTAACTTAGTTCTTTTTTATTTTTTGTACTTTAGATAGTTTATTTAATTGTATTTATTTGTAGGAATTGTGTTTAATTAATTTATTGATAGTGTAGTGTTAGGTTAATTGTAGGTAATTGTAGGTAGTTTATTTAATTATTTTATTGATAGGGTAGTGTTAGGTTTAATTATAACTTAGGTTAGGATTTATTTTACAGGTAAATTTGTTATTATTTTAACTAGGTAACTATTAAATAGTTCTTAACTATTTAATAGCTATTGTACCTGGTTAAAATAATTACAAAGTTGCCTGTAAAATAAATATTAATCCTAAAATAGCTACAATATAATTATAATTTATATTGTAGCTATATTAGGATTTATTTTACAGGTAAGTATTTAGCTTTAAATAGGAATAATTTATTTAATAAGAGTTAATTTATTTTGTTAGATTTAAATTATATTTAACTTAGGGGGGTGTTAGTGTTAGGGTTAGACTTAGCTTTAGGGGTTAATACATTTATTAGAATAGCGGTGAGCTCCGGTCGGCAGATTAGGGGTTAATAATTGAAGTTAGGTGTCGGCGATGTTAGGGAGGGCAGATTAGGGGTTAATACTATTTATGATAGGGTTAGTGAGGCGGATTAGGGGTTAATAACTTTATTATAGTAGCGCTCAGGTCCGCTCGGCAGATTAGGGGTTAATAAGTGTAGGCAGGTGTCGGCGACGTTGAGGGGGGCAGATTAGGGGTTAATAAATATAATATAGGGGTCGGCGATGTTAGGGGCAGCAGATTAGGGGTACATAGGGATAACGTAGGTGGCGGCGATTTGCGGTCGGAAGATTAGGGGTTAATTATTTTAAGTAGCTGGCGGCGACGTTGTGGGGGGCAAGTTAGGGGTTAATAAATGTAATACAGGGGTCGGCGGGGTTAGGGGCAGCAGATTAGGGGTACATAAATATAACGTAGGTGGCGGTCGGCAGATTAGGGGTTAAAAATTTTAATCGAGTGGCGGCGGTGTGGGGGGACCTCGGTTTAGGGGTACATAGGTAGTTTATGGGTGTTAGTGTACTTTAGGGTACAGTAGTTAAGAGCTTTATGAACCGGCGTTAGCCAGAAAGCTCTTAACTCCTGCTATTTTCAGGCGGCTGGAATCTTGTCGTTAGAGCTCTAACGCTCACTTCGGAAACGACTCTAAATACCGGCGTTAGAAAGATCCCATTGAAAAGATAGGCTACGCAAATGGCGTAGGGGGATCTGCGGTATGGAAAAGTCGCGGCTGAAAAGTGAGCGTTAGACCCTTTAATCACTGACTCCAAATACCAGCGGGCGGCCAAAACCAGCGTTAGGAGCCTCTAACGCTGGTTTTGACGGCTACCGCCGAACTCCAAATCTAGGCCATAGACTCTTATGGGAGCCTCGTTCTAATGCCGGCAGAGATGGCATCAGAACCTTGCACAGCGAATGGGGTAAGTCGCGCAGTGATGGGCGGCATTTTCAAATATACATGTATATAATTAAAATTATTATTTTTTTAATAAAAAACTATAATGCCCTCTATTTGGAGGGCATTTGGGGAACTTTTAGAAAATTAACCAGAGATCTAATTCCTGGTTAATTTTTGGAGCACTAATTGCTACCACGACTTTGTGGTAACAATAACTAGCCACTTGTAATGGCTGGTTAATTATCATGCTCCCACAAATGGGAGTGGGAGTGGGAGTGGGAGTGGGAGTGCAATAATTTAGTGCTCCACTTGTAAACTAGCCCTAAGTACATGTTATAAGTATATTATTGGGTTATTTCTCACCTCCCTCTACTCATGGATGCTGCCATGTTGAAATCTGTCTTTCACTATCTTCCAGTGCTGATGGGCTTGCACATGTATAGCAACTCTTCTTCAGATACCTTCAGTATAACCTAGGTTCCGTAATAGCAGCACTCATGATTAAAGGGAGGTGAATGAAATGTATTTAGTGCCCCGTTAAATAAGCTCCCTTCCCAATAAACTTTCCATGTATTAAACCTAATTATATGCTTTAACCAATAAACCCCTTAAACTAATTCCGCAAAAATTTTTACCCATCTGTAAATAAGCACAGTATAACTAACATTGTTTCATAAACAATACACCAACACAACCCCCTACATCTAAATGTTCCAAGTGATCCCCCACTGCAAAATGTTCCCATAAAATGTAAGTCCCCTTAAGCAATATCCATAGCAAAACACCTTAACTCTAAATACACTCTAACACCTAAACTCTTTCTAAATTAAAGAAAATGACAACTTTTGTTAATTAATTAATTAATTAATTAATTAATTAATTAAATCCAGATATGTGCACATAAAACAATGCTTTGGACAAATCATTTGTCAGGAAACATTTTTTTTCAATATTTGGTCAAGGTGTTATTCTGTATTTGTTTGTTAAGCAAAATTTCTTCATCCACTATTTCTTATGGAAAACTATTTTAGGGCAGCAAAGGAGCAGCTGGGCAACTTATTAAACTTAAATAAAGTTAAAGCAGTAGCCAGTTCTGCAGCTACAAAACAAGCACCAGCAGCAAAAAATGATTTTCTATTTATTTATTTATTTATTTATTTATTTATTATTTTAATGAGGTCAACATTGTCAAGATCAAAAGTAAAGCTTACATACTTACTGGCTGGCCCAGGAATAAATCAACTGACAATGACATATGCTGAATACCTATTGAATAGTATAAAACTGTAAATGTGAAGCCTTTCTTTCCTTTAGAGTTTAAGTAGTATAAACAAATTAACTTTTGTGTTGCATGCATTCATCGATTTGTCAAAGAGGCAATCATATATCGTTCTCAAACAAATATGGAACATTTGTCATATTTTTACATTTGTCCAAATATACGTCTATTCAAGATTCTTGGTATTCAAATTTAATCCTTATTTTTTTGGTTGAAATCTTTTAATTGATTTTTCATTTGGTGATCAAACTATACATATAACAAAGTCAATAACATTAAACATATAATAATAAACATTACAGTCTTCAAGTGCTGCTTCTGAAAACATTATGAGTTGACAAAGAACGGTTGATAGCATTTGCAAATATCTTTCGGGAACCTTTTTGTTGAGCCATTGTCTTTCTTAACGTGGGATTAATTTTTATATGCCTTGTGAAATTAGTTACAGCTTGGATATAATCCTACAAACCTACAAACAACCTCCTACATATCTACATAAATATTTAAGTCTAGTTCTGCTTAAGGGGGTGTCCCTACCCCAAGAATCACCACTGTTGGGTCACCTGCATCCCCAAATAAATCTGTTCTTCATATTCAAGAGATCAGCAGAGGTACTAGTCATATTATAGTGGTATTCTATTTTCTTTTTAATATATTAAAATGAGGGAGGATCTACTTTCCAAAATCTAGCTATACAAATCCTCACTATGGTGAAGATCATAGCTATTAGTTTGTGGTGTCTTGTCAAATTCCCTTCCGGGGGAAAATGGAGTAAGTCCTGTTCCGGGGTAAGGTCTATTTCTGTTTCCAAAATTAAACTTAAAAATGCAGAGGTCATGCAGAGGTCATCTCCCATATCATTTTCACCTTCTCACATTTCCACCACTTAGCTAATCTGGTGGGGTATATGTACCATTTGTAAAGTACCTTAATGTAATTTTCTTTCATCATTGCATTAGGAGAAAATGATAGGCCCCTGTTAATATTCGTAACCCAGGTTTCTACCGTCCATGTATTATTTAAGTCTTGTTCCAATTTAGTCATAATAGAATTCTTTTCCATAGCGTTCCCTCCACTGAAAGTCGGGTAGAGTAGTGATATCAGGCCGCATCTAGGATTTTTCGTGAGGCATAGTGACTCAAATCTGGTGTTAGTCGAAGGTTTATCTGATCCTATTATCTCTCTTACTCTGGATTTAAGCTGTAGGTAGTGAAAACATTCATTTCTCTCAGGTGTACCTAATTCCATATATTGCGTATAGGACAATATATTGTTATTGATAAGTGTGTCTGCAATCCGTTAAAGGCCCTTATTTTCCCATTTCTTATTTCCCATTTCTTTTGTATGTGAGTGCTGACTAAGGAGTCGAGTGAGGTGAGTGGGGTCAGATGTGATTTTACATTAAGTAAAGGGTATAACTTGATCAATTTATCCCATATAAAGGTGGTGTGACTAATTAAGATATATTGTTTAATGTGCCAGGGCCTATTTTGTTTTGTCGTCCAAAGAATATTATCTAGCCTTCCTACCCCCATGATGTCCTTTTCTAATTGGACCCACTGCGGTGCTTGGTCTAATTTGTACCATTGTGTGGTCTGTGCAAGTCTAGCTGCATAGTAATATGAGATGAGATTTAGTAATCCAATCCCTCCACCTCCTCTATGTCTCGTCGGGACATGTTTGTTTATCCTTGCTCTTTTCCCCTGCCAAACATATCTTAAGATTTCTTGTTGCATCAGATATAGATCTGTAAGTGGAATCAATATCGGGAGTGTTCTAAATAGATATAGGAGTTTAGGCAACACTGTCATTTTAATGGAAACTATTCTCCCGTATAGTGAGATATTATATTTGGCCCATTTAACTAGTTGCTTTCTGATCTGTGAAAGCATAGGGACATAATTTTTCTTATAAAGTAAGTTTACATTACGTTAGTGAGGTGGATTCCCAAATAATTGAGGGTTGTCTTAACCCATTTAAATTCAAAGTTTATCTCTAGTAATGTTTTTGTTTTTTTTGGAAGATGAATACTAAGGGCTTATCATTTGCTTTCATTGACTTTATAGCCAGACAGTAATCCAAATTTATTTATCATAGACTATTGGTAGGGAAAGTAATGGTTTCGTGACTGCGAGAATGATATCAGCCGCAAATAAAGATATTTTGTATTCCCTATCTCCCATCCTTATTCTCGCAATATCTGGGTTATCTCTTATCTTCACTGCTAATGGCTCAATGCACAACGCAAAAAGTAAGGAGGACAGTGGGCATCCCTGTCTAGTGACATTTCAAATTTGAATTTGCTTTGATTGATATCCTGACAGTCTAATGAATGCATCTGGTCTTGAATATATCTTATGTAATGCAGTACTAAAGGGTCCCTTAATTCCCATCTTGCTAAGTACCGCGTGCATATAATCCCAATTAACCCTGTTGAATGCCTTCTCTGCATCCAAAGCTAGAAACAGAGAAGGCATCCCCCTAACTGTCACTAAATTGATCAAATCGATCAATTTCCTTATATTGATTGGTGCTTCTCTCTGTGCAATGAAACCTACTTGGTCTGTATCGATCAGGCCTCTAATAGGCAAGAATTTTAGTAAATAATTTAAGGTCCTGATTAATTAAAGAGATTGGGCGATAATGTTGACAGTACTGTTTATTCTTGCCTGGCTTCGGGATGACAGTCACCCTTGCAGTCAACAGGTCCGGGGGAATATCTACACCTTGTAAGATGTTATTATATAGTATAACTAATTGGGTGCAACAGTGAACTATAAATCCTTATAGAAGGAACCTGGAAACCCATCCGGGCCTGGTGCTTTATTTCTTTTTAACCCTATAATGGCTAATGTGACTTCCTGTAATGTGATAGAAAAATTCAGAGATTCCAGCTCTTCTCTTGAGATAGTCTTTAGCTCAGTGTTATCGAGGAATTCATCTAACTCAGCTCTCTTGTTGTCCCCTTGTTTAATAGTGGGCAGATTATAGAAACTACTATAGAAATTAGCAAATTCATTGGCTATTTGGAGGGGATCATTAGTGACTTGGCCATTAGATTTTTGGATTTGTGGTATAGTGGATGCTCTAGTGAGCTCCTTTAATTTGTTTGCCAACATTATGTCCGTCTTGTTCCCGTATATATAATATCTGTTGCCAACTGTTCTGATCGAGTGAATCGCTTCCCTTTCTAGGAGTTGATTTAGCTCCTCATTTTTATCTTTAAGTAATTTATTAGCTTGTTTTGGGGATTATTTATTGTCTGGTCTCTTAGGGTAGCATTCTCTACTCTCAATTTCTCAAGTGTGTTAGTTTAATCTTTTTTTATTCAACTAGACTCAGCAATCAGGAGCCTCCTAATGGAGGCCTTGAGCACACTCCAAACAAAGTTTGGATTTGTGATGGTATGGTTCCTAGATTTATGGCTAAGAAGTCTTTAATATGTTGCTGTATTTTCTGTAGAAATATGTTGTTCTGGAGTAGGCTCAGATGCAAGAACCAGGACCTCACTCTCTTTGGGTTAATCAATCCCTCAAAATCCACCAACATCATATCATGATCTGACCATGAATAATTATGAATGTGTGCTGATTTTACTAGTGGTAGTAGGATCTGACTTATTTATATTAAATCTATTCTTGAATGAGTGCCGTGTACTGCGGAGTAATAGGTATAGTCTTTGGTTCCCTTATTGAGTGCCCTCCAACTATCTATTAAGTTAAAATCTAAAAGTAAATCTTTCAGAAGTTGCTGAGCTGGGGTGTTTCTTTTCTTTTTTTTGAGGAGCTAGGGAAATCCCCCCCTATAATAATCTTACATCTCTTCCAGATTGAAAGCTGTCTACTTAATTTAGCAATGAATAGTTCCTGATTTTCATTAGGTGCATAAATGTTAATAAGTACAACGAGAACATTATAAATTATCCCTCTCACAATTAGAAATATCCCTTCTTTGTCTATGACTCTTTCTTCCTCCTTAAAATTAAGGGAGGTATGTATAAGAATTGACACCCCACATTTTTTCTTGGTGTTAAATGCATGGTATTGCAGTGGGTAACACCTATCCCAGTATTTGGGAGTGAAGTGCGTTTCTTGGAGCATTACTATTTGGGCATTTTGAGATTTATAGTCTATTATGGCCTTTCTCCTTTTTATGTTGGAGTTGAGCCCCCTCACATTATGGGACACTAGTGTAATATACATGGTTCTTGCTCGAACATAGGCTTATGTGACCCCAAATTGAATTCTGCAAGAAACAACCTCTGCGCAAGTGTACCTCTATTCCACATGGATCAGATAGTCTCTTATTTATTTTTACAGCATTATTTAGGGCTCTTCTCAATATTACACCAGTGTATCTAGTAGGGTAAAGGCTAGCTAATACTAAATGGGTGTCCCCTAAAGGGACCGTCCTGTCAGTCATACATCCTTGAACACTTGAGACTGTAATTAAACAAATGTAACAATATAACATTAACTTAAAAATTGATGCATCTAAACGCATCTGTCGCATTGAATAATTCTACAAACTTGGGTCAACTCTGGAGCGACCTATGACCCTTCCAAATTCTCGTCCTATGAAATATAAACACCCAGGAGAGATAGTAATAAACATTAAAAACGTTATGTAAAATGATACAGTATTAAAAAAATAAGGATTGAGGGAATATAAGGGGAAAGGGGGAAAGTTAGGACAACATTTTTCAAATTTCAATATAGTGTAGATTTCTCCGCCCCTTTGCATCTGTAACAGTTCTGGTAACAAGACATTTAGTCCATACTTGACTAATTATACAACCTGCTTGTCAGACCACATGTAGTTCTTCCTCTTCGGAAAATCTGAGCTCTAACCTCTAATGAGGTCAGGGTCAAGGTATTGGTGGTGCTTCTGTATTGGTGTTGTCTACTTCCTTTTCTCCTGTGGGACTCGGTTTGGCTTTTTTAGATTTTCCAGTCTTGTTTACTACAGTCCATTCCTTTTGCATCTTCTTTCTCATCGACCTCTGTGGTCCTTGTGTCTCTACATCTTCCAGCTTGGAAAGTATCATCAGCCCTTCTTCCACTGTGTCAGGGTGCCAGGAATCAGACTGAGATGAGAAGTGCAAAAATAATCACACCTTTATTAATAACAAAAAATAATAAAAAGTCCACAAGTCAAATAACAAGCCAGGAGTCAAAACCAGAGCAGGTAGTCAGACTAGCCGAGTCAGGAGCCAAAGCGAATAGTCAGACGAGCTGGAATCAGGAACAAGGAAAACAGCAGAGTCAGGAACAAGCCAGGGATCAGGAACCAGGAAGGATGTCAGGCAGCCAGGTAATACACAGGAACTCTCACAAACAGGTCTGAGACAACGCAAAGGCAAAGCATCCTGAACAGAGGCCATTTAAATAATAAGTGATGACATCACAATTCTGAGGCTGCATCCTGTCTCACATGGATGATGCACACCAGTCTGACCATAAAAGGAAGTGTAGGAAATGAGCAGCATCCCCCACAATGCACCATAGTCAGGAATAGAGGTGAGTAAAATGGCTGCCAGCAGCACATGGCAAACAACAGGGAAACAACCTTGACAGTACCCTCCCCTCAACGACCCCTCCCCCGTGGAAGGACAAAAGGCTTATTGGGGAAACGGGCATGGAAGGCACGAAGGAGGGCGGGAGCATGAACATCAGAGGAGGTACCCAAGAACGCTCCTCTGGACCATAGCCCCTCCAGTAAACCAAATACTGTACATGGACATACAAGAGTCAATAATGCTGCTGACCTCATACTCCTCATGGTTGTCAACAAAGATAGGATGGGGACAAGGCAATACAGTGGTAAACTGATTACAAACCAATGGTTTCAAGAGGGAGACATGAAAAACATTGGAGATGCGCATAGCAGGAGGAAGGTCAAGAGTGTAGGTCACAGGATTAACCCGTCGGAGTATTCGAAAAGGACCAACATAACAAGGAGCCAATTTATTGGAAGGCACACGAAGGTTCAAGTTGCGGGAGGACAGCCAAACTCTCTCACCAACCTGGTAGGAAGGTGCGGGCAGACACCTACGATCAGCCCTGGGACATTTGGTGCTGCATAGAACGATGAAGGCAATCCTGAATCTGCACCCACATGGAACGGAGTTGCTGGAGATGCTCCTCCAAAGCCAGAAAAACCTGAGACATGAATGAATCGGGCAACAAGGATGGTTGAAACCCATAATTCCCCATGAAAGCGGATAACTTGGAGGAAGCATTAATAGCACTATTACGAGCAAACTCTGCCCAAGGTAACAGTTCAGACCAATTATTGTGGTGATCTGAAACATAGCAATGGAGGAACTGTTCCAGAGCTTGATTAGACCGTTCAGCAGCCCCATTGGATTGAGGGTGATATGCCGAGGAGAAGGAAAGCTGGATCCCTATTTGAGCACAAAAGGAATGCCAAAATCTGGAGACAAACTGGTTACCCATGTAAACGGAAGACCTCCCGGGCAAAAATCGAAGCAAGCTCCTGAGCAGTAGGCAGCTTCATCAAGGGAATGCAATGAGACATTTTAGAAAAACGGTCAACCACCATAAGGATAACAGTATTGTCATTGGAAACAGGGAGCTCGACAATGAATTCCATGGAAAGATGTGTCCAAGGACATTCACCATTAGCAATAGGTTGAAGAAGACCCACAGGAAGACGTCGAGGAGTCTTATTCTGTGCACAAACTGAGCAGGAGGCAACATACGCAGCAATATCAGAACGAAGACCACCAGAATTCTCAAGTGACAGACCAAATCATTTGGTTCTTGCCTGGGTGACCTGCAGCTTTAGGATAGTGGTAAGTGTGCAAAAGTTTAGTTTGAAGATTCTCAGGAACAAAACACTTACCACTAGGTTTCTCAGGAGGTGCATTGGTTTGTGCAGCCAGGATCTCCTCCCCAAAGGGAGAAGTCAAATTAGTACATATGGTAGCCAAAATATGGTCAGGAGGTATAACAGGAGTAGGTACAGACTCCTCCTTGCACAGAGGCGAAAATTGTCGAGAGAGGGCATCAGCCCTAACATTCTTACTACCAGGCAGGTAGGAGACCACATAATTAAACTGAGACAAAAATAGCGCCCATCTGGCCTGTCGGGACAACAAACGTTTTGCTTCAGATAGATAAGTTAAATTCTTGTGATCAGTAAGAATGAGCACTGGCACGCTAGTACCCTCGAGAAGATGCCTCCATTCCTTGAGTGCCAAAATTATGGCCAGTAATTTCCTATCGCCAATTTCATAATTGCACTCCACTGGAGACAATTTCTTAGAGAAGAAACCACACAGATGCAAGGAACCGTAAGGCATAGGATGTTGAGACAAGAGGGCACCTACTCCAGTCTCAGACACATCGACCTCAAGAATGAAAGGCAGGACAGTGTTAGGATGAGCCAGAACTGGAGTGGCAGCAAAGGCAGTGTTAAGACTATCAAAGGCCTTAATGGCAGTAGGTGACCAATGGAGTGGATCAGTCTCTTTACGGGTCATGTCTGTGATAGGTTTGACCAAGGAAGAAAAGTTTTTAATACACTTTCTATAGTAATTGGCAAACCCAAAAAAAACGTTGAATAGACCGAAGACCAACTGGGCGAGGCCACTGCAGAACTGCAGATAACTTGTCAGGATCCATGGAGAACCCTGCAATGGAGATAACATAACCTAGGAAGGTTACTTGAGTCTGATGGAACTCACATTTCTCGAGTTTACAAAACAGGCCGTTCTCACGTAATCTCTGAAGAACCTGTGTAACATCAGAACAATGAGCCTCAAGTGTGGGTGAGTGTATGAGGATGTCGTCAAAGTACACCACAACACACTGTTGCAACATATCTTGTAGGACATCATTAATAAATTCCTGAAAAACAGCAGGAGCATTACATAGGCCAAAGGGCATTACAAGATACTCATAATGCCCACTCCTGGTGTTAAATGCTGTTTTCCATTCGTGACCCTCCTTAATCCTAACGAGATTGTACATTCCTGTCAAATAAAGTTTAGTAAAGACCGTAGCTCCCTTGAGGCGGTCAAAGAATTCCGTAATGAGCGGAATAGGGTAAGCATTCTTAATGGTAAGACAATTAAGACCCCTATTATCGATACATGGTCTTAACTTGCCACCCTTTTTCTTCACAAAGAAGAAGCCAGCCCCTGCAGGAGAGCAGGATTTGTGGATGATTCCCAATGACAGAGCATCGGCAACATACTCCTCCATAGCACAATTCTCTGCAACAGACAGAGAGTAAACCCGGCCCCGAGGAGGAATGGCTCCGGGTTGCAGGTCTATGGCACAATCTAGGAACTCTCGGTACTCCTCTGGCAATTGAGATACCGAAGAAGTGCACAAGACTTTAACTGGTTTCTGAAGACAAGTGGAAATACATTGCAGGGACCACAAAAAAATTTTGGACCTGCGCCAGTCGAGACTGGGGTTATGCTTTTGGAGCCAGGGATAACCCAGAACAACCGGAAAATGCGGAGAGTTTATCACCTGGAACTGGAGGCTTTCAAAATGAAGAGCCCCAACAGCCATGGACAATGGAGCAGTTTCGTGAGTAACAAGTGTGGGCTGAAGGGGCCTGCCATCAATGGCCTCAATAGCAAGTGGAATGGACTGAGGCAAAACAGGAATGGAGTGCTTTGATACAAAAGCACTGTCAATGAAATAGCCCGCAGCACCGGAGTCAACAAGAGCCTGAGTGACTATGGAGGAATCCACCCAGGAAAGGACAACCGTGACAAAAGGTTTCTCCTTAAGCAGTTCTGGGGACGAGGATAAACCACCCAAGTTCTACCCCCGACAGGACCTTAGGTTTGAGCGTTTCCCGGCCGTGTAGGACAAGACTTCAAAAGGTGGCCCTGTAGCCCGCAATAGAGGCAGAGCCCCTCCCTCCTCCTAAAGGCCCTCTCTGCCATGGAGAGAAGCGTGAATCCCAACTGCATCGGCTCAGCAGTACCTGGTGACTCGGGACCAGGAGGCATGGGAGGAGAGGGAGGCATGGGTGGGAATGAACACGTAGGAGACAACGGACAGGAGGCTTCCACAAGCGCTCCTTGAAAGAGGGCCTCTCTCTAAGTCTCATGTCAATTAGGATCAAAAAAGACACCAATGCCTTGAGATCCTCTGGTAAATCTCTGGCAGCAACTTCGTCTTTAATCGCAACAGAGAGCCCATGAAAGAAGGCGGCAACAAGGGCTTCATTGTTCCAACCTACCTCTGCAGCAAGCATACAGAACTCAATAGCATACTGAGCAACAGATCTTGTACCTTGCTGAATGGACATGAGTCATTTAGCAGCAGAGGAGGAGCGAGCCAGAACATCAAATACCCTTTGTAAGGAGGCCACAAATTCAGGGTAATTTGAAATCACAGGTTTATTAGTCTCCCACAAGGGATTAGCCCAGGCAAGAGCTGTGCCAGAGAGTAACGAGATGAGAAATCCCACCTTAGCACTGTCAGAGGGAAACGCCTGAGGTAACATCTCAAAGTAAATGCCCACCTGGTTCAAAAACCCTCTGCACTGAATAGGATCGCCCTTCATATCGCTGAGGTAGAGGTGCAGAAGCAGACATGCTCCTGGTAGGCATAGGTGCAGCAGCGGAAACAGGAGCAACCATAACTTGCAGGACACTTTGGTCCAAATGTGCAGTGCGAGTCAGCAGGGTTTGCAGGGCTAGTGCAAATTGATCCAAGCGGTGATCCTGTTCATCCATCCTGGAAATAATGGCAGGTAAAGGTGGATTATTAGCACCATCAGGATTAATGGCCTTTGCATAATGTCAGGGTGCCAGGAATAAGACTGAGATGAGAAGTGCAAAAATAATCAAACCTTTATTAATAGCAAAAATTAATAAAAAGTCCACAAATCAAATAACAAGCCAGGAGTCAAAAACAGAGCAGGTAGTCAGACGAGCCGAGTCAAGAGCCAAAGTGAATAGTCAGACGAGCTGGAATCAGGAACAAGGAAAACAGCAGAGTCAGGAACAAGCCAAGGATCAGGAACCAGGAAGGATGTCAGGCAGCCAGGTAATACACAGGAACTCTCACAAACAGGTCTGAGACAACGCAAAGGCAAAGCATACTGAACAGAGGCCATTTAAATAATAAGTGATTACATCACAATTCTGAGACTGCATCCTGTCTCACATGGATGATGCACACCAGTCTGGCCATAAAAGGAAGTGCAGGAAATGAGCAGCATCCCCCACAATGCACCATAGTCAGGAAGAGAGGTGAGTAAAATGGCTGCCAGCAGCACATGGCAAACACAACAGGGAAAAAACCCTGAAAAGAGAAAAACAGAGGCACCACCATAGCCTAGTATCACCAGAGCATATGTATGTAGATGCAGGTAGATGTATATACTCACAAGCAAAAAGCACCCAGCTGTGCTAGTAGGACAGACTGGAACTTCGCAGTGGTCCGGAAGAGAGCAGTGGACTGGAAGAGAGCAGTGGTCCCTGACACACTGTGGAACATTTATAAGTGATATTCTTGTATGCGAAGATCAATTTAAGTGGAAAGTTCCATCTGTATATTATGTTTTCTCTAATTAGTGTTGCCACCACTGGTCTCATCTCCCTGCGTCTCCTTAATGTCGTCGGAGATAAATCTGTAAAGATTTGGATGTTGTGCCCTTCATACGTTACTGTGTGAGCTTGTCTGGCTGCCCAGAGGATCAATTCTTTAACATGAAAGTAGTGCATCTTGACTACTATGTCTCTTGTTTTGGATCGAGATGGTTTGATCAATGCTCTATGAACCCTATCCATCAGTAGCATAGAAGGTTCTGTGCCAAGAATAGGTTGATGAAAATTTTTTGTTACACCAGCCTGTAAGTTTTTATAGTCTTCTGGAAGATTCCTAATTCTGAAATTGGAGCGCCTAGATCAATTCTCCAAATCTTCTACTTGGTCATCAAGTTTCTTAATATAAATGGAGTAATCTAATAGGGTATGTTGGATTTGAGGAATTTCTTCTGAAATATCTTCCAGTTTATTTTAAATCTCTGTTGTTCTCCCTCCAATCTTGCGGATATCCTGTTTGAGGTCATATATGGTGGACTCTAGTTCCTCATGAAAAAAGGTTTTGATTTTAGTTTGCAACTCGTTATTTGGGATATCTCCAGATTGTGTGATATCTTCATCTGACGTTTCTGCTAGGGCGTTTTGTTTAGGCGGGCTACTGGATTTGTCTGCTGCTTTTAGTTTCTGCTGTGATTTGGATAGACACTCCTTCACAGATTGATTTCTGCTTTTCATCTTGTCTGGTTCTGTTGATTTATCTCTGGTTAGAATAATAAGGTGCAGCTAGACTTTTATGACGTTCTTTTTTCCCCCCAAGCAGCTCTTTATTAATAGTTAAGGGCCACAATTGTTATATATTATCTCCAAAATGACATTGTAGGAAGCTGATCAAATCCTAATTGGCCTCAGTCGCTCCAATTTAGACCCTCATATCCTCAGCAGAGGTTCTGCTTTTGGCACATTTGATACAAGCCATTATTGTGTATTATTATATAGGGAATTTTAGTTATTGGGTCTTGAGACCTCTAGAGCCGTATAGGAGTCTTCTAAACGTGTCTTGAAACTGCCCCTATAGTTGCGTAATCAAGTTAGAGAGACTGAAGGTGGGTATTTGTGATGACCCACAGTAACAAAGAACTTTAAATGTCCAAATCCCTATATATTTAATTTTTCCCTCACATTAGTAATCTTCAGGGTTTTTTTCAATTTTCATATATTGTCTGTCAGAACTAATATGCCTTCTATCCTTAGGCTTTCTGATCCGTTGGGCACAATAGGAAAGTTATTATTGTCCAGGCCAAATGTGTGGTTTTATAGAGCAGTCAATCCTTCCAAAGACACTATGATTGAATATGCAGCTCGAGTTAAGCCCAAAGCTATTCTGATATGGCATCTGAGCTCCAGATCCCAGAGCCTTGGTGGTTAGGATTAAAGTGGTAATAACGATCTTGGCCTGTCTCTGTGAATCTGTTATTTTCCCTGCAATCTGGTGTTTTGCTGTGCTTACCCCTTGCAGTTTGTTGTGCTCCGGATGGTGCTGGGTGCTATCCTGAGGCTTTCAGTGTCTAAGCCCAATTTCGAGTTCCACGGTTTTTCCTAAGGCTGTACCTGCCTTGCAGTTCCAGGAGTTCTCAAAGCACTTTTTTTTCCCACTTATATCGCTACCCGGATCATCCAGTCTGGTAACAAATAAAGCTGCCCCCAACTTCTCCTATTTACAGCATTTTTTTGCCGTCTATAGGAGGTTTTTATATACTTTTTGGCAGAGCTCTGTCTCCTTGCTTCTTTTCACACTGACGGTTAGCTCCGTCCCCCTTAATCCTTATTTTTTAATCCTTAAATGCATGACTAGAAGCTTTATGATGACTGTTACCAAGACACATATGCCTCTTGCCAGTAGCTCACCAGATGTGATCAGCTAGCTCCCAAAATACATTGCATATTTAACATATAGTTGTATGCTGGCAATAGAGCAATAACAAAAGCATTTTTCACACTTTTATGTTATATACTGTATATAAAAGGTTATATATATGGTGTAACTCTAATCTTCAGAAGGTAAATTACACACTTCAATGCTTAAAGGGACAGTCTAGTTCAAAATAAGCTTCCATGATTCAGATAGAGAATGTAATTTTAAACACTTTTCCAATTTACTTTTATCACCAAATTTGCTTTGTTTTCTTGGTATTCTTAGTTGAAAGCTAAACCTAGGAGGTTCATGTGCTTATTTCTAAGCCCTTGAAGGCCGCCTCTTCTCTCAGGGCATTTTGACAGTTTTTCACCACTAGTTAGTTCATGTGTATCATATAGATAAAACTGTGCTCACGCACGTGGAGTTCCAGGGAGCCAGCTCTGATAGGCTAAAATGGATGGCAAAAGAACTCAAATAAGGGGGCAGTTAGCAGAGGCTTAGATACAAGGTAATAACAGAGGTAAAAAGTGTATTTACATAACTGTGTTGGTTAAGCAAAACTATGGAATGGGTAATAAAGGGATCTTTTTAAACAATAAAAATGCTGATGTAGACTGTCCCTTTAAAACAAAATATAGAACCTAAATGTAATATAATAAATTATACATATAGCAATATACTCCATAAAAAAATTTAATGCAAAAACATTATATCAAATTCATAAAAAACTGCAGTAAATACATTGTGATTTTATCAATTAAAAGTTTGTGTCTAGAACAAGATTATAAAAAGATTATAGAGTTTTAAATGTATTGCTGTTTTATATGTAGGGTGAAGGAGAGACAAAATTGTAAGTAAACGGTTTATACCTAGCTGTAAAGGTATGAAGCGTAGATAGGTATGAATTTTGTTTGAAGACTGATAGGGACATAATACTCATATGCTAAATCACTTGAAACTGATGCAGTATAACTGTAAAAAGCTGACAGGAAAATATCACCTGAGCATCTCTATGTAAAAAAGGAAGATATTTTACCTTACAATTTCCTCAGCTCAGCAGAGTAAGTGCTGTGTAAAAAGTTATAATTCAGCTGCTGCCCAGCTGCAGGTAAAAAAAAAAAATGAAGAAATGAACAGCAGCCAATCAACATCAGCAGTGCTGAGGTCATGAACTCTTTTACTGTGATCTCATGAGATTTGACTTAACTCTCATGAGATTTCATTGTAAACTTCCTTACACTGAATAGGAAAATAAGATGAGAGTGCACGAGGCTCATCCCTTCGGCTGTCCCGGGACAGACATACTGATATGCTGCTTAGAAATCCTTTACAATGGGATGTGGCTACTGAGAAACTTTTGAAGTAAAATATCTTTCTTTTTTACATAGAGGTGTTCAGGTGATATTTTCTAGTCAGCTTTTTACAGCTATGCTGCATCACTTTCAAGTGTTTAAACATTTGGGTATTATGGCCCTTTAAATAACCATGAATCATGTTTGTGTAGTCTTGTATTACATGAATAACCCAGCTGAGTGTGACACATTCTAGATAAAGTAACACAACATTTGCTGCGACATTCCTTCAAATGCCAAACTACTTATCTTATTTGAAGGAACAAATCCAGAGTGGTTACTTGAGAAACATCTGCTTATTAAAGGGACATAAAACATATTTTTTTTCTTTTTTATTACTCAGATAGAGCATACAATTTAAAAAAAAAAAATTGAAATTTACTTCTATAAATATTTTTTTTCATCTTCTTGTTATCTTTTGTTGAGAAGCAGGGATGTAAGCTCAGGAGTGTGCATGTGTCAGTAGCACTATATGGCAGCAATTTTGCAATAATGTTATACATTAGCAAGAACACTATTTCCTGTCATGTAGTACTTCAGACACGTGCACACAACCTACCTAGGTATCCACAAAGGATAACATAAGAACTAAGCAAATTTGACAATATAAGTAAAATGGAAACTTTTTTTAAAATTGTATTTTCTATCTGAATAATGAAAGAAAAAAAATTGGGTTTTATGTCCCTTTAACCCCTTAATGACCACAGCACTTTTCCATTTTCTGTCCGTTTGGGACCAAGGCTATTTTTACATTTCTGCGGTGTTTGTGTTTAGCTGTAATTTTCCTCTTACTCATTTACTGTACCCACACATATTATATACCGTTTTTCTCGCCATTAAATGGACTTTATAAAGATACCATTATTTTCATCATATCTTATAATTTACTATAAAAAATATTATAAAATATGAGGAAAAAATGGAAAAAAACACACTTTTTCTAACTTTGACCCCCAAAATATGTTACATATCTACAACCACCAAAAAACACCGTGCTAAATAGTTTCTAAATTTTGTCCTGAGTTTAGAAATACCCAATGTTTACACGTTCTTTGCTTTTTTTGTAAGTTATAGGGCCATAAATACAAGTAGCACTTTGCTATTTCCAAACCATTATTTTTCAAAATTAGCGCTAGTTACATTAGAACACTAATATCTTTCAGGAATCTCTGAATATCCATTGACATGTCTAATTTTTTTACTAATTTTTTCACAAACTTTTGGTTTCTCACTGAAATTATTTACAAACAGCTTGTGCAATTAAGGCTTAAATGGTTGTAAATGCTTCTCTGGGATCCCCTTTGTTCAGAAATAGCAGACATATATGGCTTTGGCGTTGCTTTTTAGTAATTAGAAGGCTGCTAAATGCCACTGCGCACTACACGTGTATTATGCCCAGCAGTGAAGGGGTTAATTATGGAGCATGTAGGGAGCTTTTAGGGATACTTTTAGCTTTAGTGTAGTGTAGTAGACAACCCCAAGTATTGATCTAGGCCAATTTTGGTATATTTCATGCCACCATTTCACCGCCAAATGCGATCAAATAAAAAAAAAACGTTAAATTTTTCACAATTTTTAGGTTTCTCACTGAAATCATTTACAAACAGCTTGTGCAATTATGGCACAAATGGTTGTAAATGCTTCTCTGGGATCCCCTTTGTTCAGAAATAGCAGACATATATGGTTTTGGCGTTGCTTTTTGGTAATTAGAAGGCCGCCAAATGCCACTGCATTTCACACGTGTATTATGGCTAGCAGTGAAGGGGTTAATTATGTAGCTTGCAGGGTTAATTTTAGCTTTAGTGTAGAGCTCAGTCTCCCGCCTGAAACATGAGACCCCCCTGATCCCTCCCAAACAGCTCTCTTCCCTCCCCCACCCCACAATTGTCCCCGCCATCTTAAGTACTGGCAGAAAACTCTGCCAGTACTAAAATAAAAGCTATACTTGGGCTTTGTTTTGTTTGTTTTTTTGGCATATTTACATATGCTGCTGTGTAGGATCCCCCCTTAGTCCCCAACCTCACTGATCCCCCACCAAACAGCTCTCTAACCCCTCCCCCTCTGCCTTAATGGGCGCCATCTTGGGTACTGGCAGCTGTCTGCCAGTACCCAGTTTAGTAACAAATGTGCCTTTTTTTTAAAAAAAATGCCCTTTTCTGTAGTGTAGCTTGCCCCCCCCCCCAAGACCAACCCCCAACCCTTCCAGATCCCTTAGCTGTTATTTATAACTTTAAAAACTTTTTTTTTTTAGCTTTTACCAGCTTTATTTTTCTGTAGTGTAGCGGTTCCCTCCCGCTCCCGCCACGTGCACGCGCCCGCCCGCCGCCCCCCGTGCACACGCGCGCTCCCGACTTTTCCGCCCCCGATCCCGCCCCCCTTCCCTCCACTCGGTACATCGATGGCCGCCCAGCCGCCTCCGAGACTTGCTCCCACCCACCAACGATACCGGCCACCGATGTCCGGTGCAGAGAGGGCCACAGAGTGGCTCTCTCTGCATCGGATGGCCAAGGGGGGTTATTGCAGGATGCCTCGATATCGAGGCATCACTGCAATAACCGGAAAGCAGCTGGAAGCGAGCAGGATCGCTTCCAGCTGCTTTCCAGACCAAGGACGTACGCCACAACGTCCTCGGTCATTAACTGTATTTTTTTTGAGGACGTGTGGCGTACGTCCTTGGTCATTAAGGGGTTAAATCTGCATTGTTTTGAAGTAATCTAAGTACTAGGTGTAAAAAAACCCTAGAAAGGTGGCGCACTGTTAGCTTAGTAATTAAACTGTTAGCAAATTTATAAAATCGACCCAAACAAGGGAAAAAAAAGTCGAACCAAAAGTCAATCAAGACAAATAATTACTATAAAGATGGTTACTGTTGGAATTAGAGTCCAAATTCACGGTAAATGTCAGATGTGAGTGAGGCAGCTCCACTTGAGGGAACAATGTCCATTCACCTTATAGATCTAGATCAAAGGGGCGCCTCATAGTGAAATCCATAAGAAATATGGTCAGAGAAGAAATGAAATATAACACACAATTTGTGATGGCACTTGTAAGAACAGGTGCAAACGAGCAGACTGACGCTTGCATTAGTCAGCTTTACTGGATAGTTTCCCAGTATCAAGGCGGAACTTGTGTCCAATCTGAGACATCTAATCAAAGGGCAGTTGTCAATGAAACGCTGGATAAAAATCACTGTTGTGATTTAAAAGATATAAAATACAATCACCTCTGTAGAAGTGTGAAAAGCATTCAGCTCTCAAGTCACATGCACACACCAACAGATATCAGTCTTTAGACACCCAACATCCCTCATCCCTCACTCCTGAGCTAGTTACACCCAGCACATCTGGGTCTTTTTTTAGAGAGAGGCCCCAACACAGAACTTCACATGTTTCCAAGACCAGGAAAAAGACCACATCATTCAGTAAACAAGGCTCAAGAGGCAGAGCCCTTGCCTCCAAGAAAGAAAAACTATCCAGATTAGACAAGGGTATGTTTAATCTCTCCACTCACATTTTGTCTATAGATGAAAAAAGAGTTTTGAAATGGGGATTATTGTATTGCTCTCCAAATCCCCACAATATGTTCAACATTTTTGTGGACATTAACAGATTCAGTAGGAGACTTGCTTTACAAAAATATTTTGCTGAGAAAAACCATAAAAATATGCGAATTGAACCATCACTCACACAAATTATTGCCATCGATCCGACTATTTCTAATTCTGGAAACACTATGACAGACATTGATAATCTTACAACTCACTTACACCGTGATTTTTTACACACAGGATTGAGAAACAAATCAAACTTTAACCCCCCCTAACAATTCTAACCATTATATTGAATTGTATCAAAATTTAGTTATTGAGGATTTAGACAAAATTACCAACACTGCAAAGAAAAAAAGTTCTACAAAAGCTTCAAAAAAAATTCAAAAATTATAATACACGATGCGGATAAGAGTGGCGGTATCATCATTCAAAACATTGAAGATTATCTTACAGAAGCACATATAATTCTTGGGGACCTAGATTATTACAAGATACTTCCCAGGGACCCGACCTCAATTTTTTTGAAAAGTTATAATTCTTTGATAGACAAAGGATCATCTTTAGGCATTTTGGATAAAGATGAAAAATGTTTTCTAAAAATCTCTGAAACCACTATTGCACACTATTATCATTTTCCTAAAATTCATAAAAATACTTTGAACCCCCCTGGACGCCCCATTACTGCGGGCATAGGTAACCTCACATATAACCTATCCACATATATCGATTATTTTTTGCAGAAATTTGTTATCTCCTTACCTTCCTATATTAGAGACAGCACAGATCTTTTATGCAAGTTAAAAGAGATAGAAAACACAGAAAAAGATCTTTTGTGGATTACCTGCGACGTTAGTGCACTATACTCCAACATTTCACATTCATTAGGACTATCAGCTATTTCTCACTACTTAGAACAGGATCTATATATGACAACAGAACAGAGATCCTTTATTCTAGAAAGTATTGAATTTATTCTCCAACACAACTATTTTCTATTCCAAGATGTTTTTTACCTTCAAACTAAGGGAACGGCCATGAGAACCAAGTTAGCCATTCGTGTTTAATTCAGATAATACTGACCGCTACTGTCCCAGTATGAGCACAATGAGCCAAAAAAGGCAATATGCTTATGTGAGTGTTAAAGTTCCAGATTACAACTTATCCGAACACAACCTCTATACCAGAGACCATTTATTAGCCCCTTGTTTTCCTAAGGCAACCAGATAACAGGGTCAGTTCTTTGGCAGCTTAGCACCCAAGCTTAAACTACTGTATATGCGTGTCCAATACATGAGTAAACTAGGCAACAGCTTGGAGCCCCTACAATGCCCGTTAATTCCAGCGCCCCACTCTGCCCAATGCAATCTTACCTGCTATGTTTACGGTCCCAAATCACCATTCCTTGCATGGTAGTAACTCCCGAACTCCTGTCCATCTACTACAGGCGGATTGAGCGTCTTACTCGTGCACTTGATTTAGGTCTACTAAATGGGGTCTCAACAACCTCCCTCTTCAGCATCATCCAGTCAAACTAGTGGTTTTATAGATGATCCTCATGCAGCTTATTTGCTTGACAATGGTGTGTTCCTTAGGCTGTGTTTGTAATGCATATGGCCCCTACTTGCTCGGCTCAAGGTAAAGTGCTCTAAATTCCACAATTGCTCCAAACGGCTTTATAGGGTGCAAAAAATATCCCAATGAGTTCTAGACATCTGGATGGCAGTGCAGCATAGGTTGCTGACTATTGGCAAACAAGTAGCAAGCAAAAAAAGAGAAGCAACTTGATATATATAAAACTTGACTTTTATTGTGCAATTAACAATAAAACATATAGGTACCCCCAGAATCAACAGACTGACACGTTTAATCTAGAAAACCATACTCATAGTCCCTAAAATCAACTCACTCACTCAAACTTAAGAACCCCTCTCTGGGTTCTGATTGGTAGAATCATCATTTGAATTTTTTAAAGGTACAGGGGTATGAACTTCTTGTTTTACATGAAATAAAGCGTATGCTGTCGGCATTTAACACTGTCGGGCGGACATGATCCGCTACAGCGGATCATGTCCCCCTGCATCATAATAAATTGTGCACACGTAGTTCTTTGGGTGTCATATCCCTTTAATTATCACATGGACACTGGGTGTGCACATGTGGCTTTGATAAAATATTGTATGTTTTTTTGTTGTTTTTTTAAAGCTAAGGGTTGTTTTTCAATGGATTTTAAGTTGCAAACTGTAAACAAAATAAGAAATAAAAAAGGCATATTTCAATAGCATGCTAAGGATGTCACAAACTGTAAAAGGTTGTAAACTGCTAAATTATTGAAACAAAACATTTACACACATTAAAAAATAACTATAAGTATTAATTCTAAATGAAAATAGGGAATAGTGTTGAATATATGATATTTTGCCACATGACTTTCTCCTGTTTTGTTACATGTATATATGATGACCTTGGGATCTTGTTTTCCAGCACCAAACACTGAAGAAAAAAAAGAAAATGTAATTCCCCTGCAATGGCATGATGCCATAAGAGTCTAATCTTGTAAATGTTTGTTGAACCACAAGAAACTTTAGCTGGTGAACTGGCTTTTAAAGAGCAGGTTTCAGTAAATGACTTGTTGAAAAATTAATTCTCAAAATGAGTCATGTGCATTTTAGACATCAACAACTTCTAAAGCTACGTTTGACTCCATGGGGTATATGTTGGATTAAAAGGTGAGATCTTTCTTCCCAGAGTCCTTTTATGTTTAAAATACTTTGGGCTAGATTACAAGTGGAGGGCTAATTTATCACGTGCCTGTAAATGGGCAAATATACCAGTTAAGGGGCATGCAATAAATAACCAGCCATTACTGGTGGCTGGTTACTGTTACCGTGAGCTCCCGGTAGAAATTAGCGTTTAGAAAATTAACCAAAAATCAGATCTCTGGTTAATTATCTAAAAGTGCCACAAAGCCCCCAAATAGAGGATCTTTTATTTGTTTATCAAAAAAAGAATGTAAAAACAATGCACTAGGCAGCTTTAAGGGTTAAAAGTTAGCAGGTGTTGGGCTAAAAAAAACAAAAAACAAACAGCACTGGAAAGTGCCTTTACATTGCAGTCTATAGGAACTGTGTGTTCCCTTTAAATATATATGCTTATATAGATATATATTTATGTGTTAATATGTGTATATTCACATATTAACACATACATACATATGTATATAATCATATACATATATATTTAAAATTGCTGGCCATCACTGTGCGACTTACTCCCTTTGCTGCGCTTAGGTTCTGTGCTATGTATAATGGCATCAGAACAAGGCTCCAATTGGAGCCAAGGAAAGCACGGTCTTGTGAGCGCAATGCTGCCGTGCAATGCAAATGGGAGGTCACATTCACATTGCATCTCACTTGTAATACCAGCATGGAAGCGATATTTTGTGCTCTACTTGTAATCTGTCCCTTTATATTTAATAAGAAGTGTTACATCTAATTATAAAAATGTTACTGAAATCTGTAATTGCCATTTCCTATGTTTGGAATATCTTGAAACATGCTTACATAGTTGTAATCTTCCTTATTTTATATAGCATGTAGCAGGCAGCTAAAGCAGTTCATGTTATTCTGTTAGTGTAATACAGCCTATAAATTTATTCAATGATGTAGGTGAACTCAAAATATCCATTATGTGAATGAGATGAGAAAAATCCTGTATCTCTGCAGTATCAATGCACTAAGTGGATTGTTGGCTGTAGACCATAGAAAATAATAAAATGATAGTACTATACAACTACTTTTAATGGAATTGTTCTATGAATTGTTTTTCAAGTTGAGGGACAAGCCTAAAGATTTGTCTATAAAATCAACAGTTACTTAATTTATGCTGCTTAAAGGGACAGTCCTAAAGCAAATACGTCATGCTCTTGTGTACATGACAAGACATGTCAACCAATGACAGTTTGATTGGGGATAAGGCCACCGTACTGTAGGGTGCACCTGGTTGCCAGGGAAACACTGGGATGAGTCATTATAGAGCAGTTTGTTATAAGGAGGGCCAGAAGTCTGGGAAAGGATCGGGCACAGTAGTACAGGGATTAACTCAGACCAGTGTTAAACACGGTCAAGGAATTTTATGGGAAAAGAAATTGAAGCGATCAGGAATGCCATGACACGGCACGCATGCACATTAAGGTAAAACTTTGTCAAACAGCTATAGCCACGTCACAGGATGTGACGTGGTTCACTAATTTCACGGGTTTGCTATTTTCTCAGAACACCGGTTTAAAGGATGTATGAGTTACTCCCATGGCTCACCCAGGATTTCCCATAAAATACAGATGGAACCCATTTTAACCTTGCACATCCCAGAAAACTTCCAGGAATATATAACCTACAATTAATAACTAAATTATTCCTATTTAAAACTAAATACTTACCTGTAAAATAAACCCTAAGCTAGCTACAATATAACTAATAGTTACATTGTATCTATCTTAGGGTTTATTTTTATTTTACAGGCAAGTTTGTATTTATTTTAACTAAGTAGAATAGTTATTAAATAGTTATTAACTATTTAATAACTACCTAGCTAAAATAAATTCAAATGTACCTGTAAAATAAAACCTAACCTAAGTTACACTAACACCTAACACTACACTACAATTAAATAAATTACCTAAATTAAATACAATTAAATAAATTTAATACAATTAACCTAAATTACAAAAAAAAACAAACACTAATTATACAAAATAAAAAACAAATTACAAGATATTTAAACTAATTACACCTAATCTAATAGTCCTATCAAAATAAAAAAGCCCCCCCAAAATAAAAAAAACCCTAGCCTAAACTAAACTACCAATAGCCCTTAAAAGGGCCTTTTGCCGGGCATTGTCCCAAATAAATCAGCTCTTTTACCTGTAAAAAAAGATACAAGCAACCCCCCCAACAGTAAAACCCACAACCCACACAACCAAACCCCCAAATAAAACACTAACTAAAAAAACCTAAGCTCCCCATTGCCCTGAAAAGGGCATTTGTATGGGCATTGCCCTTAATAGGGCATTTAGCTCTATTGCGGCCCAAACCCTAAGCTAAAAATAAAACCCACCCAATAAACCCTTAAAAAAACCTAACACTAACCCCTGAAGATCCACTTACAGTTTTGAAGATTGGACATCCATCCTCAACAATGCCGGGAGAAGTCCTCAATGAAGCGGCAAGAAGTCCTCAATAAAGCTGGAGAAGTCTTCATCCAAGACAGGAGAAGTGGTCCTCCAGATGGGTAAAAGTCTTCATCCAGACGGCATCTTCTATCTTCAAGACATCCGACATGGAGCATCCTCTTCTTTTCAACGACTAACGACGAATGAAGGTTCCTTTAATGACGTCATCCAAGATCGCGTCCCTTAGATTCCAATAGGATTGAGCTTGCATTCTATTGGCTGTTCCAATCAGACAATAGAATGCGAGCTCAATCCTATTGGCTGATTGATCAGCCAATAGGAATGAAGTTCAATCCTATTGGCTGATTGCATGGAGCTGCTCCACGCCGGATGGATGAAGATAGAAGATGCCATCTGGATGAAGGATTTCTGCCCGTCTGGAGGATCATTTCTCCTGGCTTGGATGAAGACTTCTCCAGGCTTCGTTGGGGACTTCTTGCTGCTTCGTTGAGGACTTCTCCCGGCTTTGTTGAGGATGGATGTCCCGGTCTTCAAAACTGTAAGTGGATCTTCAGGGTTTAGTGTTAGGTTTTTATAAGGGTTTATTGAGTGGGTTTTATTTTCAGCTTAGGGTTTGGGCCGCAATAGAGCTAAATGCCCTTTTAAGGGCAATGCCCATACAAATGCCCTTTTTCAGGGCAATGAGGAGCTTAGTTTGTTTTAGTTAGGGTTTTATTTGGGGGTTTGGTTGTGTGGGTGGTGGGTTTTACTGTTGGGGGGGGTTGTATTTTTTTACCGGTAAAAGAGCTGATTACTTTGGGGCAATGCCCCCACAAAAGGCCCTTTTAAGGGCTATTGGTAATTTAGTTAAGGCTCAGGGTTATATTATTTTGGGGAGGGGGGGCCTTTTTTTTATTTTGATAGGGCTATTAGATTAGGTGTAATTAGTTTAAATATCTTGTAATTTGTTTTTTTATTTTGTTTAATTTAGTGGGTTTTTTGTAATTTAGGTAATTGTATTTAATTTATTTATTTGTATTTAATTTAGGTAATTTAATTAATTGTAGTGTAGTGTTAGTTGTTAGTGTAACTTAGGTTAGGTTTTATTTTACAGGTAAATTTGTATTTATTTTAGCTAGGTAGTTTTTAATAGTTAATAACTATTTAATAACTATTCTACCTAGTTAAAATAAAATACAAACGTGCCTGTAAAATAAAAATAAACCCTAAGATAGCTACAATGTAACTATTAGTTATATTGTAGCTAGCTTAGGGTTTATTTTACAGGTAAGTATTTAGTTTTAAATAGGAATAATTTAGTTATTAATTGTAGGTTATAATATTCCTGGAAGTTAATTTCTTTTTATTGAGGTAGCAATAACACTTTTGTTACAAACAGTATAAACATGGTTGCCAAAAGATATCGCGAAGAAATAGCAGTAAAGTAGACATTGCATCTAGATGGAACGATACATGACAGGACAGACTGATAAGACAATATTTTTCTGCTCCTCATTTTGTTTTTAAGACTTCATTGTGTCATCAATGTCAACTAGATCCACTGGTGGGACCATAGTCTTCAGAGTTTAAAAAGAGGACACATAGATTAATCTCAAATACAATCAGTTACATCTGACAAAGAAACTAGTAAAAACTTTTTGTGTTGAAACAAATCTTCAGATAACGCTGCAGTAAAAGTATAGTAATAAACATTATGTAAACAACAATGTATAAATATAGGCAAACACAAGCAATATATTCCAAGTTAGGGCCCGAAGAGCATTCTTATGATATGTAAAGCAAAATGAAGAAAAATAATATATAAATACATAAATAAGGAAGGGAAGGGGTGGGGTGGGGTGGGGAGGAAGGGAGAGGGTGGCCTATCACACATGGTGAGGGGGGGGTTAAGGATCTATAATCTAGGATTAAAGACTACTGAGGGATGGCTGCATTTTATCTTAATGTTGTCAAATCTAAATATCTTCTATATACTTGTGCTCTGCTTCTTTGGAACTCATCCCCATGGGCTCAAGAATTGAGCAGTAAAAATCTAAGCATCCCTTCTAATCGCAGTGAGTATTCTTCCATACTCTCTGGATGTAGGTAAGTACATCCAGACAGTGACAAAGTGATGGGGGTGTCTCTAGCCACTGACCTGGCTATTGCTAATTTAGCAGCTAGGAGGATGATAACACTTAAATCCCTAGCTGGTTTCTGCAGACCCTGTAGTCCTAAGTGAAAAGAGCAATGTCACTAGTTAAGTGTTGTACCAGGTGTAGTTGAAGAATCAAGTCTGCAATTTGGGACCAAAATATGACAGCACCACCATATATGCAGGTGAGTGCCTCTCTGACCACAAACTCTCCAGCAATCTGCATGTCAGAGAGGAAAACCTTGATGCAACCTGGTCAGGACCCAATACCAACAAAACATAAATTTAATATACAGTTCAAATAGGTTTTAGAGCAAACAAACTGCCTGTTTCGTATCTTGGATAGCTCGTTCGCAAGTCACATCACGATGCATTACTCCCAGGTCTCTCTCCCAGATCTCTCGTGACATGCGATTTAGGGCTCCCATGTACTAAGCAGTCAGCGAGCTACCCGCAACAAATCTCGCGTCAAAACTCGCAAACTGATATTGTACAAGTCGTCAACTATGTTCAAACTCGCATCTTTAAAATTGCGAGCGTACTTATCCGCCAAACCTCGCTACCCTCTCCATCTTTTTCACTGTAAATTAGACACATTTGACCACCAACTCGCCACAAAACGAATGTAACTAAAATCTATTTGTAGCCGCTCGCTACAATTTCCGCTCCCACCTCGTTATTCTTTGCCTCGCCACCTTTTAGGTGGCGGGCAAGTACAAAACAATAGGAAAGTCAATCTAGACGCCAGTCTAGACATATATAAAAGGCAGTATATCAGCATTGTACAGCATAACTGGCGTCTAATTTGTCTCTCATTTCCATGTACAATAAATTGCGCCAAATTAGGTCGACTGTAATTAAATGAGTAATCTATATTTTAAATTTGTATTGCTATAGTTGTCAATCTTTATAATTATTTTTATATTAATATTTATATATTAATCAGATCCAGATGAAGCCCATATCCAAATTGTAAATAAATATTACAAAAATAACGTCTGTTTATCACTCTTCAAAAACATTTTGAACAATAATAAAGTTGTTTAGATAAGTTGAACTTTTATAGGAGCAAAATTCTATTCCCGCGACTACTATGATGTTTCGTGACACCTTGCATGTCACGTGTTAATAATTGGCCAGACAATTCAACTGAAAGTTAAGTACATCAGCTTAGTCGCGGCGAGCGAGGCCGTCAAATTTATCAATAATCCGCCACTGCTCGCGGCGGGCTAGACTTGTCTATTTATTGAGGATTATTAGTACAAAGTGACAGCGGACACCATTTCGCCCCGCGGCGAGTAACGGCGAGTTTTATCCGCCGTCTAAAATGACGGATGAATTGACGGCTTAGTACATGGAGCCTAATGAATGTTAAAATGACATTTTAGATACCTAATTTACTCCCCTAAATGAATAAATTTTATTTATATTCGTTGTAATGCAAGCGCAATTTAATCTGTGCGCAAATAATCACCGAAAACACCCAATATCGCTTGCCGCCACCAAATGTTTGCGCCTCCACTCCTAATCTGGCCCAATCTGTGGTAATAATTCTAACACAGTAAAAGTTGCATTGTTCAATATTTACACAATACCAGACATGTCCTACATAGGATGTTTCATTTATTCGCTAGTCATTAACTATGTCTAATTTTCAGTTGTGTCTCTAATGGAATTCAATTTAACCATTTCTTTTTGGAGCCATTAATATTCTGTAGCACAATATTTTATAAATCACTAATCTTGACAAAAAGGCAATGTCTTACTGATAAAATATGTATGAGGAGTAATGGCTTCCTATTACATAAACTTATTAGGTCAGATCACACAGTTTGTGAATTCTTTACACCTCATTTTTTTTTTATTTTTGCAAACTCATAAAATATTACTTAATATTTCCTGGTCAGGTACAGCATTATTAAACGTGTAATCATTTCTATCAGTATTTTATTTATTTAAAAAACAAAACAGAGAAATCAGCATTATGAAATGTATCTTATTATTTAATTTTAAAACTGAAAAGTTTAGCAATACAGTGCAGCTCAGTAAATAAACACATTTTTATACATAGATGCCTCTTTTTGAATAGGAACTGTTGTGCTTTAAAGGTGACGTTAAACAATAAGGGCTAGAGTACTAGTAGAGCAGTAGTCTGCGCTCGCATTCAAGTGTTAAAAACCGCTTGCAGTAATTTGTTGCACTCTGAGATTTGCGCGTATTACAAGATGAAACTACAAAGTCAGGGTAAGACTTTGAATAGTCGCAAATGCAAAATCCCATTCCCCATAGACGTCAATGGAGCCAAAAAAGTTGGGGGAAAAAAAATCACTATTCGTGGTTTTTTAAAAGTGCAATGTAAGAAGTAATACTGCATATTTCAAAATCCAATGTTCTGCACATAGCATATATATATATAATTAATATATACTAGGTATATATATAATTAATACTCTATGTAAAAATAATAGAACATTTTTTGCTATGTGCAGAACATTTTTGAATATAAAATATTTACATTAAATACACAATATAAACACGTTATTAAATATGAATATTGCATAAATATGATATTCCATGTTTTCATCTACTTGACTGCAAAGGGCTCCAACACACACACACACATACACACACACACACACATACACACACACACCACACATACACACACATACACACACACACACACACACACACACACATACACAACACACACACACACCATACACAACACACACCCACACACAAATACACACACATATATAATTTGAATGTGTTTTGTGACACATTTTTTGACTTGCATAACAGCAAAATATTGTTCTGAAAATTACCGTTATCATACTAGCATAATCTCGATTGAGCTCATGCGTTCGCATTTACTTTCAACTTGTAATACAAGCAGAATTTATCAACATGAAAACCCGATATCGCTTGTTCCACAAACAATAGCGATCCACTCGTAAACTAGCTCTAAATAAATAATAGATATAATGATGTAATTAAGCAAAGATAGGCCTGAAAATAATATGTAGATGTATTTTTTTTTTTTAATTATAATAGTTGAATAAATAAAGTAATGTAAGGTGCAAGGTTTTAGATTCCCTAAAGTAATGGGTTCTGTTTAAATGCTGTGATATAAAAACTTGAGCTCATTCTATTTTAAAACTGAATTTAAAGGGAATGATATGGAGTTCTAATGATCATCAGAAATGCATATATCCCATATCTTATTGTGACTCTGTACTATAAAAGTTTATGCCCATTTATGCGTCTCCCAATTACAGGTAGTCCCTAATTTTGTGCCGGTTCAATTTGCGCTGTTTCACAACAGTGCCTGTTGTAAGTGACCATGTGACCACTATTGAGTTGTTCCACCAGCTTCTTAGCTGAAAATAAAAGTTTTGCAGAAGAGTTTTTTCCACTTGCATTTACAGTGTACAACATATGTAAGTAGTTTGCCATGTGTTTGCTTTCTTAAAGGGCCAGTACCATGAACTGTAAAATTGATATTAGGCATATTTAAGGACAGTAATATATAAAAAATATTTTCCATGCCTGCCTTTTTGCCATTGAAGCTAACAGGAAGTGTATGACTGTGTGCATGTTAACTAATAAACTATTAAAAATGTCCTTTTTGTATGCAGCAAAGAAAATTAAACAGACGGCTCACTGGTTGATAAACAGAACTTCCCGCTGCCTTATTGATAGTGACTAGGGATGGCTGAATATTTCTAAAAAATTCAAAATTATAAAATAATTTTGATGCATTAGTTTGTTTGAATTGTATTTGAATGTTTATATAACATTCTAACATTCTATTTTGAATTTTCATTTTCAAATTTTTCAATAACATTCAAAAATATTTGTTTGAATAATAGATTGTATAGCTATGTATTTTATATCACATTCAATTTTGAAATGTAATATTCAATTTTGAATGTGACATTTGAATTAGAATGTAACATTTAAATTTGAAAAAGTATTTCTAGTCTACAACTGTGTTTTATAAATGTAATATTCTAATTCAAATGTGACACTGGCACTCACAGGAAGCTGTGCTGTCCCCAGAGTCCCATTTGGCCAAATGCAGTAACTAACCCTTCCATTTTTGCTTTTAATCTTAGTTGAGAGCTTGTAAGTGACTGCTGGATTTTCTCTGTGTGTTGTATTAATTTGTTTTGTAATTTTCCCTATGGGCCTTGCACCCAGGCCTGTCTGGGGTTAACTGCCTGTGACTCTGGGGACAGCACAGCTTCCTGTGAGTGCCAGTGAGCACCCAAGGCTGAGCATGTGGCAGGGTCATGGGATGTGTACCCAGTCCAGTCTGAGAGTGCAGTCCCCTTTTGTGTTTTGTATATGTCTAGGGTGATTGCATATGCCTGTGCACCCTTCACTTGTTCCCAGTTTGTTGGATTCAGAGCTTGCATTGTGTGGCTGTTTTAGGGTCCCAGGTTTTGGAAGGGACCTTGACGAGATACCTGGGCTTGTCTCATTTTGCCAAATGCGGTAACTAACCCTTCCATTTTTGCTTTTAGTCTTATCTGAGAGCTTGTAAGTGAGTGCTGGATTTTCTCTGTGTGTTTATATTAATTTGTTTTGTAATTTTCCCTATGGGCCTTGCACCCAGGCCTGTCTGGGGTTAACTGCCTGCTACTCTGGGGACCACACAGCCTCCTGTGGGTGCCAGTGAGCACCCAGGGCTGAGCATGTTGCAGGGTCATGGGATGTGTACCCAGTCCAGTCTGAGAGTGCAGTCCCCTTCCGTGTATATATATATATAAACAATGCTATAATATAATATTGAATTACTAATGTAAATTTTGAGAAAGGCCTGGAATCTAACTCAATTGCTTATTATCAACTTTTTTTTCAGGAACAGAATCCCTGCGTACCTGTACGTGTTTCACCAGTTGCACAGTTAAACATTTGAGATATTACTCCTTTAGGATTGTTTTTTATTTGAATAAGCTGCTTTTGTTAATTGAAATCTTTAGTTTTATTATGCTAATGAGGCATGTCACTGTTGAATAATGCTGTATGTTTTTACTTATTCCAATAATGCACAAACATGGGCTTTCTGATCATTTAAATATAAAATTAATGTAAAAAATGCCCTTTTAAATGTGTGATATATTTTTTAGAGTTAAATGCCCATTTACTAAAAAATATTCAGCCTTGCTGTGTTTTCTGGATTGTAAATTGCTAATGCAATTTTTTTAGAGTTTTGTTAGCTAGAGAAAAAACAGCAGAGCTGAAGGAATGAATTTCTCAAAGGCTATAAAGTTTCTAGTTCAAGCAAAACTAGCATGGTTTGTTTACTGGTATGGTTTGTTCCCAGCTATACAGATGTTTCTATTTTTTTTCCAAAATGTGGGTTGTGCTAATTAATATGGGCTAGATTAAAAGTAGAGCGCTAATTTAACATGCGCCCATAAATGGGGAAATTCGCCCGTTTAGAGGTACACGTTGTAAATGGGAAAAACTGTGGCTATTTTTTTATGTAAGATAGTAATGTCCTTAATGTTAATTTTGACTTGAGACTAAAATTCTGCCAAGTTAAAAAAACACATTTTTTATATAAGTAAGAAAAGATGTAAAATGAAAAATGTTATAGTATAATGAATATAAATAACACATCATACAAAAATCTACTGTCTACCCATAATGCCCCAGCTCTAAGGGATTACATAATAATAAAAAAAAAATATACCAATGATTTCACAACCTCTTAATATATTTGTTATTATCACCACATCAAAACCCAAAATACTATAGTTTCAAAATGGTGTCTATTGCATACATATTTAATTTTGATATTTTTGAAAACTTGTACAATGTCTCTAAAAGTGAAGTAGTTTGGGGTCACTTCAATCCAGGCTGCCTTGATGTTATAAACTGCATTCATAACATTGTGGCCTTTCCAAAATAATAACTCTTAACAACTACCTACCTAAAGAATAAGCTGACGTTCCTGGAACGCCTACATCTAGGCCTGCCCTTTGTCCTGTATTTAATTTATGAAGAATTGTTTATGGTATCAAGAGCTGTAATATGTACTGTTATTCTTTTTATAGGTAATACTGAATATTAAGATGGGGTGGGCTATACAGGGGCAGGGTATAAGGTGGAGGGGAATAAAACTCCTGGGCTCTGGGGCCTCATAAATTTGTTTTGCCCAGGGCCCCAAAAATGTTAAGGGTGTCCCTGCCTACAACACATTCCCTCTGAGACATCTACTGTAAAGTAGTTTCGAAAATTGCTAAAAAGTTAATTACAGTATTTTTGCTTATCTAAAGTTAAGAACAGATACACAAGTCAGTAATGTACAGTTAGAAAAAAGTTCAGTTCATAATCAGGTTAATTATATATTTAAAGTACAGATTACACAGCAGATAGATAAAAACACTTCTTTTTGAGAGTTAAGATCTATATATATATATATATAATATATATATATATATATATATATATATATATAATATAATATATAATATATATATATAATATATATATTAGCATTAAAATGTACATTTAATATTAAGGAAAATATTTGTTTGAACAAGAAAAGGTTAAACATTTATCAAACATCTAACTTTTGTTTAGAACAAACAAATCTGACTACATTTATCAACATTAATCCACTTGCAATATCTAGATAAATCATTAATATAACATGCCTTATAAAAGATGTATTAAAGATATTAAATTGCTTAATGTCACGTTAAGTGAATCTACTCCTTAGAATAACAAAGGGAAATCGAAAGCAATTTTATATTAAAGTGTTCTTGAGGTTGATCTGAGCTATTTCATTCTATTCTGTTCATTTAACCTTTGCTTTTGTTAGAAAATACATTGCAAGTATTTAAGACTGACACTTGGTGGCAGCATTGTTTCATTTTAGGGAACAAAAACAGTTTTATTTTTTTTCTTAACTTGCATCATTTTCAATTTAAAGGTCTTTACACAGAGCATGTTAGATAATTATGATAGATTCAGTCTACTGGAACTTTGTTGTGAACTGGCAAATTTGTAAAATTAGCTAGCTAATGGTAAAGTGCTACTGTAACAAAACCGATAGTATGCCTGTATTTTATCCCAATACAAAAAGTCATATATTTATACAAATGTGGTACATTGTGGTACAAATTATATATATAATATATATCTATATATATATATATATATATAAAATATATATATATATATATATATAGTATATATATATATAATATATATATTATAATATATATATATATATATATATATATATAAATATAATATATATATAATATATATATATATATATAAATGTTTATGCATATGATATTAAATAGTTTGCTATTTACTAATGTGCTTTATAAGATTAGTTTTAATGTGGTTTAAATTCAGACATCAAAGAACTACATCATTGAGAAACCATAAAGCAAAGAATAATTACTACTAAGTAGTTATTGATATGTTTGCAAAACAGTTTTAATTCCAAATATGGCTTTCTAGGGTTTGGGTACAGATACAAGTTAAAGTGTATTTGAAATTTCCATTAGTTGAAAAAACAAATTCCAGAGAGTGCGTTACTTTGGATATTAAAATTAAGTATATAATAGTTATAGAGGCAGACTAGACGACATCCTTATTACACCCCTGCAGGGAGAAGGGTGCAAATTTGGTGTATGGTATATTTTTTAATATGTATATTTTATTTTTTGCTGCCTAACTTGGGCCTAGATTTGGAGTTTCGGCGGTAGCCGTCAAAACCAGCGTTAGAGGCTCCTAACGCTGTTTTTGGCCGCCCGCTGGTATTTGGAGTCAGTGATTAAAGGGTCTAACGCTCACTTTTTCAGCCGCGACTTTTCCATACCGCAGATCCCCCTACGCCATTTGCGTATCCTATCTTTTCAATGGGATCTTTCTAACGCCGGTATTTAGAGTCGTTTCTGAAGTGAGCGTTAGAGCTCTAACGACAAAATTCCAGCCGCCTGAAAATAGCAGGAGTTAAGAGCTTTCTGGCTAACGCCGGTTCATAAAGCTCTTAACTACTGTACCCTAAAGTACACTAACACCCATAAACTACCTATGGCCTAGATTTGGAGTTTGGCGGTAAAAGGGCTGTTAACGCTCCGCAGGCTTTTTTCTGGCCGCACCATAAAATTAACTCTGGTATCGAGAGTTCAAACAAATGCTGCGTTAGGCTCCAAAAAAGGAGCGTAGAGCATTTTTACCGCAAATGCAACTCTCGATACCAGAGTTGCTTACGGACGCGGCCAGCCTCAAAAACGTGCTCGTGCACGATTCCCCCATAGGAAACAATGGGACTGTTTGAGCTGAAAAAAAAACCTAACACCTGCAAAAAAGCAGCGTTCAGCTCCTAACGCAGCCCATTGTTTCCTATGGGGAAACACTTCCTACGTCTGCACCTAACACTCTAACATGTACCCCGAGTCTAAATGCCCCTAACCTTACACTTACTAACCCCTAATCTGCCGCCCCGCTATCGCTGACCCCTGCATATTTTTATTAACCCTTATCTGCCGCTCCGTAAACCGCCGCAACCTACGTTATCCCTATGTACCCCTAATCTGCTGCCCTAACATCGCCGACCCCTATATTATATTTATTAACCCCTAATCTGCCCCCCTCAACGTCGCCGACACCTGCCTACACTTATTAACCCCTAATCTGCCGAGCGGACCTGAGCGCTACTATAATAAAGTTATTAACCCCTAATCCGCCTCACTAACCCTATCATAAATAGTATTAACCCCTAATCTGCCCTCCCTAACATCGCCGACACCTAACTTCAATTATTAACCCCTAATCTGACGACCGGAGCTCACCGCTATTCTAATAAATTGATTAACCCCTAAAGCTAAGTCTAACCCTAACACTAACACCCCCCTAACTTAAATATAATTTACATCTAACTAAATAAATTAACTCTTATTAAATAAATTATTCCTATTTAAAGATAAATACTTACACTGTAAAATAAATCCTAATATAGCTACAATATAAATTATAATTATATTATAGCTATTTTAGGATTAATATTTATTTTACAGGCAACTTGGTATTTATTTTAACTAGGTACAATAGCTATTAAATAGTTAAGAACTATTTAATAGTTACCTAGTTAAAATAATAACAAATTTACCTGTAAAATAAATCCCTTACCTAAGATATAATTAAACCTAACACTACCCTATCAATAAAATAATTAAATAAACTACCTACAATTACCTACAATTAACCTAACACTACACTATCAATAAATTAATTAAACACAATTCCTACAAATAAATACAATTACAATAAACTAGCTAAAGTACAAAAAATAAAAAGAACTAAGTTACAAAAAATAAAAAAATATTTACAAACATAAGAAAAATATTACAACAATTTTTAAACTAATTACACCTACTCTAAGCCCCCTAATAAAATAACAAAGCCCCCCAAAATAAAAAATTCCCTACCCTATTCTAAATTAAAAAAGTTACAAGCTCTTTTACCTTACCAGCCCTGAACAGGGCACTTTGCGGGGCATGCCCCAAGAATTTCAGCTCTTTTGCCTGTAAAAGAATAAAATACATTACCCCCCCCCCCCAACATTACAACCCACCACCCACATACCCCTAATCTAACCCAAAACCCCCCTTAAATAAACTAACACTAAGCCCCTGAAGATCTTCCTACCTTGTCTTCACCATACCAGGTTTCACCGTTCCCTCCTGGCTCCAAACATCTTCATCCAACCCAAGCGGGGGTTGGCGATCCATCATCCGGTGCTGAAGAGTCCAGAAGAGGCTCCAAAGTCTTCCTCCTATCCGGCAAGAAGAGGACATCCGGACCGGCAAACATCTTCTCCAAGCGGCATCTTCGATCTTCTTCCATCCGGTGCGGAGCGGGTTCCATCTTGAAGCAGGCGACGCGGATCCATCCTCTTCTTCCGTTGTCTCACGACTAATGACGGTTCCTTTAAGGGACGTCATCCAAGATGGCGTCCCTCGAATTCCGATTGGCTGATAGGATTCTATCAGCCAATCGGAATTAAGGTAGGAATTTTCTGATTGGCTGATGGAATCAGCCAATCAGAATCAAGTTCAATCCGATTGGCTGATCCAATCAGCCAATCAGATTGAGCTCGCATTCTATTGGCTGTTCCGATCAGCCAATAACTGCGAGCTCAATCTGATTGGCTGATTGGATAAGCCAATCGGATTGAACTTGATCTGATTGGCTGATTCCATCAGCCAATCAGAAAATTCCTACCTTAATTCCGATTGGCTGATAGAATCCTATCAGCCAATCGGAATTCGAGGGACGCCATCTTGGTTGACGTCCCTTAAAGAACCGTCATTAGTCGGGAGACAACGGTAAGAAGAGGAATGGATCCGCGTCGCCTGCTTCAAGATGGACCCGCTCCGCACCGGATGGAAGAGATCGAAGATGCCGTTGGAGAAGATGGTTTGCCGGTCCGGATGTCCTCTTCTTGCCGGATAGGAGGAAGACTTTGGAGCCTCTTCTGGACCTCTTCAGCACCGCATGATGGATCGCCAACCCCCGCTTGGGTTGGATGAAGATGTTGGAGCCAGGGACGGATCGGGTGAACCTGGATGGTGAAGACAAGGTAGGAAGATCTTCAGGGGCTTAGTGTTAGGTTTATTTAAGGGGGGTTTGGGTTAGATTAGGGGTATGTGGGTGGGTGGGTTGTAATGTTGGGGGGGGTATGGTATGTTTTTTTTTTACAGGCAAAAGAGCTGAAATTCTTGGGGCATGCCCCGCAAAGGGCCCTGTTCAGGGCTGGTAAGGTAAAAGAGCTTGTAACTTTTTAATTTAGAATAGGGTAGGGAATTTTTTATTTTGGGGGCTTTGTTATTTATTAGGGGGCTTAGAGTAGGTGTAATTAGTTTAAAATTGTTGTAATATTTTTCTTATGTTTGTAAATATTTTTAATTTTTGTAACTTAGTTCTTTTTTATTTTTTGTACTTAGCTAGTTTATTTAATTGTATTTATTTGTAGCAATTGTGTTTAATTAATTTATTGATAGTGTAGTGTTAGGTTAATTGTAGGTAATTGTAGGTAGTTTATTTAATTATTTTATTGATAGGGTAGTGTTAGGTTTAATTATATCTTAGGTTAGGATTTATTTTACAGGTAAATTTGTTATTATTTTAACTAGGTAACTATTAATAGTTCTTAACTATTTAATAGCTATTGTACTGGTTAAAATAATTACAAAGTTGCCTGTAAAATAAATATTAATCCTAAAATAGCTACAATGTAATTATAATTTTATGTTGTAGCTATATTAGGATTTATTTTACCAGGTAAGTATTTAGCTTTAAATAGGAATCATTTATTTAATAAGAGTTAATTAATTTCGTTAGATGTAAATTAATATTATGTATATGGGGGTGTTAGTGTTAGGGTTAGACTTAGCGTTAGGGGTTAATACATTTATTAGAATAGCGGTGAGCTCCGCTCGGAAGATTAGGGTTAATAATTGAAGGTAGGTGTCGGCGATGTTAGGGAGGGCAGATTAGGGTTAATACTATTTATGATAGGTTAGTGAGGCGGATTAGGGGTTAATAACTTTATTATAGTAGCGCTCAGGTCCGCTCGGCAGATTAGGGGTTAATAAGTGTAGGCAGGTGTCGGCGACGTTGAGGGCGGCAGATTAGGGGTTAATAAATATAATATAGGGTCGGCGTGTTAGGGGCAGCAGATTAGGGGTACATAGGGATAATGTAAGTAGCGGCGGATTAGGGGTTAAAAAATAAAATGCAGGTGTCAGCGATAGCGGGGGCGGCAGATTAGAGGTTAATAAGTGTAAGGTTAGGGGTGTTTAGACTCGGGGTACATGTTAGAGTGTTAGGTGCAGACGTAGGAAGTGTTTCCCCATAGGAAACAATGGGCTGCGTTAGGAGCTGAACGCTGCTTTTTTGCAGGTGGTTAGGTTTTTTTTCAGCTCAACACAGTCCCATTGTTTCCTATGGGGGAATCGTGCACGAGCACGTTTTTGAGGCTGGCGCGGCGTCCGTAAGCAACTCTGGTATCGAGAGTTGCAATTGCGGGTAAAAATGCTCTAACGCTCCTTTTTGGGGCCTAACGCAGCATTTGTTTGAACTCTCGATACTAGAGTTAATTTTATGGTGCGGCCAGAAATAAGCCCGCGGAGCGTTAACAGCCCTTTTACCGCCAAACTCCAAATCTAGGCCTTGGTCTTTATAGTGGGGGCCACAGGTCTCACTGCATAGTCAATGCACTCTCTGCAAGGATTTAGCAGCCTGCATAAAAAGCTAAAGGAGCTGGTGACAGCAGTGGGACTTGCCTCCACCCACAACCTAAAGGGTATTACAGAGGCTGATGGCACCATAGGAGCAATGCTGACAATCCTCCATATTTATTTATACAGTACAAGTCTTCTTCTATCTGGTCTATCTATATCTATCTATCTATCTATCTATCTATCTATCTATCTATCTATCTATCTATCTATCTATCTATCATCTACTACTATCTATCTATCTATCTATCTATCTATCTATCTATCTATCTATCTATCTATAGTCATACTTGTACAGTACCACATGTCTATTATTTCTACTCTGAATGGTTACCTATACAATAAAGTGTATAGATGCCCATAATCATTATTCAGCACAACATGTCCTATTTCAGTGTATGAATGCTTGGCATAATTATACAGTGCAGTGTGGTAATTTTTAGTGTATGGATGTTTGGCATCATTATGCAGCACAGTGCTCACAATCAGTGTATAGGCACCAATCATCATTATGAAGGACAGCCTGTTTTTTTGTTTTGTTTGTTTTTAATGTATGAACCTTCAACATCATTATACAGTGCAGCATATATTTCAGTGTATAGGTACTCTTCATTAATTATACAGTGCAGCATATATGTCATCAGTGTATAGGTACTCTTCATTAATTATACAGTGCAGCATATATGTCATCAGTGTATAGGTACTCTTCATTAATTATACAGTGCAGCATATATGTCATCAGTGTATAGGTACTCTTCATTAATTATACAGTGCAGCATGTTTCTAGTGTATACATGTCTTGCATTGTTATATAGTAGAGTGGTGCATTTATGAGAAAATAAATGTTCATTATTATCACTATACAGTGACACTTGTCCAAAATAAATGTGAGTTGTACTGGTCCCCTGGCCAACACTGTGCCAGTCCTCCACTGCATGTTAATGTGGAAACTTTATAAAGATGAAATCGTAGATTCTGAGAGCTTGCAGTTAAGGCTTGCAAGAGTGAGTTTGCAACCACAAAATTTAGAAGCAATCTCTTCTTCTTATGCTAGGTGGCAGAGATATATTACTTCAAATTCACTTGTCTGGGGAATTGACTAGCATTGCTCTCATGCAGAGGGTTGCCCAAGAGCAGGGGACAGGATTGAACAACATTTATGCAGTCCTAAATTTTGCCAAATGGCAATTGCAGGTGGATAGGTTCTCTGCTTTAGAATCTGTCCACCTGCAGAATGATAAATTGTCCTGGAAGCATAAAAATAAAGTAGTCATCCTGCCTCTAGGTTTGTGTATTAATATTAACTAGTCCTAAAGCCCGTTCACATGGCCATTTTGTGCAGTACAGCGGTCCCAGCCCTTGCGCTCTCTCCTTCCCCCTCTCTTTTGCTCTCTCTCTCTCTCCCCTCTCTTTTGCTCTCCCACCCCCCTACTTTTGTGCTCTCTACCCCCCTCTCTTTTGCTCTCTCTCCCCTCTCTGTTGCTCTTTCCCCTCTCTTTTTGCTCCCTCTCTCCACCCTCTCTTTTGCTTTCTCTCCCCCCTCTCTTTTGCTCTCTCCCCCCTCTCTTTTGCTCTCTCTCCCCCCTCTCTTTGCACTCTCTCCCCCTCTCTTTTGTGCTCTCTCTCCTCCCCCCTTTCTTTTGTGCTCTCGCTTTCCCCCTCTCTTTGCACTCTCTCTCCCCCCCTCTCTTTTGCTCTCTCTCTATTCCCTCTAATTTGCTCATTCCCATCTCTTTTGCTATTTCCCCTCTCTTGCTCTTTCCCATCTATTTTGTTCTCTCCCCGTCTCTTTCTATCTCTATCCCCTCTATCCCTCTCGTGCGCGACTGCGCCCGGCCACGCCCCGTCACACACCGATCACGCCTGGTCATGCCCATCACGCCCCCGTCACGCCCACTTTCGCCCGCACTGGCTGTTCAGGTAGGGACTCTAAGGCCAGGTGTGTTTGTCTGTCTACTGCGCATGACAGCTTCAGACAAACACACTTGGCCTTTTATTATATAGGATTATGCAAAGCCAACGCAGATTTTTTTTATGTTGTGCAGAGCCACCACTTTAGTACGTTATGTCATGCAGAAATTTACCATATTATTATAGTTATAATAAATCATATTAACAGTCAAGAATTGGATGTGATAATGAAATCAGTCATTATAGATAAAATCTATCTATAGTTGCTTAACACATCACTAGAATATTTTGTTAAGAATAAGTAATGTCAGGGTATATAATTCCTTTTGGGAGGTAGAGGAAACAAAATATGGCATTGCTGGTGTAGCCAAAAGTCCTAGTGCCAGCCCTGATTACAGAGACTTGTTTGTTTGAGTTTCTTTTAGTAGCACCTGTTACGTTGGGGCTGGTCCACATGTAGTGTCTGTGGCAGGAGAACTGGAGATAGCTTAATATATTGCTGCAGTCTGGCCAGAATACAACATAATACATACTCAAAAAATGGTTTTCTCAAATGTGTTTGCTTGTTTAAACTTTTAAGACCTTAGCTACTAATACTTTTGAGAATGTACCTGGAGAGGAAGTACTTTTAGCCTAGTGCCTAAGGGCGTGGGAACTCAATGTTGTATACTTACTACCCTACTAGCTAAGGATTTTGAAACAATTTTAGCGTGACCCCATTACCAGTGCTCTTATTACCATCTTACTTATCAACATAAAAGCAATCACAAATTGTTGCCTCAGGTATATCCCCTAGAAGACACTACCCATATGTTTGGCTTTTCCTTTTCCTTGTCAGTTTCAAACTATATATCTATTAATCTATCTATCTATCATCTATCTATCTATCTATCTATCTATCTATCTATCTATATTATATATTATATATATTTATATAAATAGATGATATATAATATATATATAAATAAATACATAGATAGATATAAATATATAATATATATAAATATATATATATATATAAATATATATATATATATATATATATAATATATATATATATATATATATATATATATACAGGGAGTGCAGAATTATTAGGCAAATTAGTATTTTGACCACATCATCCTCTTTATGCATGTTGTCTTACTCCAAGCTGTATAGGCTCGAAAGCCTACTACCAATTAAGCATATTAGGTGATGTGCATCTCTGTAATGAGAAGGGGTGTGGTCTAATGACATCAACACCCTATATCAGGTGTGCATAATTATTAGGCAACTTCCTTTCCTTTGGCAAAATGGGTCAAAAGAAGGACTTGACAGGCTCAGAAAAGTCAAAAATAGTGAGATATCTTGCAGAGGATGCAGCACTCTTAAAATTGCAAAGCTTCTGAAGCGTGATCATCGAACAAGCGTTTCATTCAAAATAGTCAACAGGTCGCAAGAAGCGTGTGGAAAAACCAAGGCGCAAAATAACTGCCCATGAACTGAGAAAAGTCAAGCGTGCAGCTGCCAAGATGCCACTTGCCACCAGTTTGGCCATATTTCAGAGCTGCAACATCACTGGAGTGCCCAAAAGCACAAGGTGTGCAATACTCAGAGACATGGCCAAGGTAAGAAAGGCTGAAAGACGACCACCACTGAACAAGACACACAAGCTGAAACGTCAAGACTTGTCCAAGAAATATCTCAAGACTGATTTTTTCTAAGGTTTTATGGACTGATGAAATGAGAGTGAGTCTTGATGGGCCAGATGGATGGCCCGTGGCTGGATTGGTAAAGGGCAGAGAGCTCCAGTCCAACTCAGACGCCAGCAAAGTGGAGGGGAGTACTGGTTTGGGCTGGTATCATCAAAGATGAGCTTGTGGGCCTTTTCGGGTTGAGGATGGAGTCAAGCTCAACTCCCAGTCCTACTGCCAGTTTCTGGAAGACACCTTCTTCAAGCAGTGGTACAGGAAGAAGTCTGCATCCTTCAAGAAAAAACATGATTTTCATGCAGGACAATGCTCCATCACACGCGTCCAAGTACTCCACAGCGTGGCTGGCAAGAAAGGGTATAAAAGAAAAAATCTAATGACATGGCCTCCTTGTTCACCTGATCTGAACCCCATTGAGAACCTGTGGTCCATCATCAAATGTGAGATTTACAAGGAGGGAAAACAGTACACCTCTCTGAACAGTGTCTGGGAGGCTGTGGTTGCTGCTGCACGCAATGTTGATGGTGAACAGATCAAAACACTGACAGAATCCATGGATGGCAGGCTTTTGAGTGTCCTTGCAAAGAAAGGTGGCTATATTGGTCACTGATTTGTTTTTGTTTTGTTTTTGAATGTCAGAAATGTATATTTGTGAATGTTGAGATGTTATATTGGTTTCACTGGTAAAAATAAATAACTGAAATGGGTATATATTTGTTTTTTGTTAAGTTGCCTAATAATTATGCACAGTAATAGTCACCTGCACACACAGATATCCCCCTAAAATAGCTAAAACTAAAAACAAACTAAAAACTACTTCCAAAACTATTCAGCTTTGATATTAATGAGTTTTTTGGGTTCATTGAGAACATGGTTTTGTTCAATAATAAAATTAATCCTCAAAAATACAACTTGCCTAATAATTCTGCACTCCCTGTATATATATATATATATATATATATATACTCAGAGAGAAGAGATTTCAAGCCAATTTGGGTCTATGAGAGGCCTTTATCTTATTTCTTAATTCTTCCTGTTATTTTCTATACTTTAGTGTGGTCCAAAAGTGACATCTATCGCTCAAAGACGGAACACTGTGAAGTTACCTCCTTACTGCTCTTTATTGGTCTATTTTGTGACCAATATTGAAAAAAACATTTAAGGTCTTAACCCCCTATTCCATCTTACGACTTGCATTAAACCTTATACTTATAAGAAATAAACAGACCAGACACTCAGTTGGGAGAAAAAACAAAGACCAGTCACGGTCACGTTTATTTAAACATAAACGATTTAACTTGTGCCTGCGATGGTATTTAATACCATTGCAGGCACTCAAATAAATTAACTTCCAAAACTTGGCAACAAGTTCGTTAAACAATCCGTTGGCGGCATCTCACCCTAAAACCTAACCCCTATCAGCAGCTGGTCAAGGCCCCTTTCGGTGTTTGCAGCGTGACACCCGGCTGTTCACGCCCAATGGCACAAAAAGAGAGCTGTGGAAATAAGAGATTTTCAGCCTGTATTCGTAAGGGAGGGGACCCCCCAAGCCGGCTCCTGGGCGGGCGTAACCCCTCCCCTTTTATTGACCGTCACTCTTCTCCTTCTGTGCCCGCTCCCCAGGGCCTTGACCACCCGCCACAAGAGCCAGGCGTACTCTTGCCGCCAAACTAAATAAGCCAACAGGCAACTATATACATACTATACCAAATTAACAACTTTTTTTTTTTTTTTTATATAACTAACAATAAACGCTCCTGATGTCTTTTAAGAAGATATCCAGCCCAACATCCATCAGGTGGACACCATCAGGCGAAACAGATCCTTCCTGTCGGCCGTCAAGAGCTCGTGTCTGACCACAAAGCCCCCTAAGGCCGTGACCGTCCTTCCCATCTCCCGGTTAACCTTCTTTCGTACATTGTACGCGGCCTTCTGGGTCACAATATACCTCCAATGTAGTCGTGCGACCACATTGGACCATCCCAACTTAACATCTTTAAGCCATGTGTGTACCCACTTCAAGTCTGCCATCATGCGTTTTATCAAATCCAATGCTGGAGAGACCCCAAGTCATTCCCCCCGAGGTGCAGCACTATCACATTAGGCTGCCCCCACCTCTTGTGCGCCTCCTGCAATAATGCCGGCAAATCAGCCCAAGTGAGGCCCCTGTGCCCTAACCACCGGAAGTTCGCCCTGGACGTTGCGAATCCACCCGTTTCGGACCGGATCCATCCAGGGCCCGCTCTTTGGCCCTGAACGCATCCAGTGAGAGCTCAAAAATATTGACGTAACGTCCCTCCTGAATTTTTTTAATAACTTTAGCCTTGAGATGGCCGTAAAGGGAGTGCACCAGGCAGGGATACGTGTCCCCCTGTGCCGCCACTTTGCGCGGGACTGGGGACTCCGAGGGCATATTCTGGCCCGTTCCTGACGGCCCCACTATCGCCTCTGCCTGCCCTGTCCCTACAGACCTCCCCTTTGCCTGATTCGCTGCCATCTTTTTGATCCATCTAAACATCCTACGCTGCCCTTTTCCCACTAGCCCTAGGTCCTCCCCACTCTCAGAACCTGACCCGCTAGAAGAAGTGTCAGTGTCAGCGTGTGTAGTGTTTAGAGCAAAGGACTCACCCACTGCAGGTCTGTCGGCGTCCGCCGCTGCCATCTGTACTGGGTCAGCCTCCTTCTGCTGTTCCCTGCTGGGCCCCGCCACCACCAGCGCACTAGATGGTCCAGCTGGTGACCTCATCTCTGCTGCCGATGTAACCTGGGGAGACAAAGCAACTTGGGGAGACATCTGGTTCACTGGAGGGTCCCCGACTGAGGCCCCCATCCTAGACCCCATCTGCCCCCCCCTTGTATTCATGCCCAGTGCGTTTGCCACTGCCCTAGAAATGATTGCCTCTTGAACAGGACCCCCCTGGGCGTTGTCACAGAACCCAGGACGGGCCATCATACCTGCATCACTCATAGCTGCTTGAATAGCCCTCCTTATCATGTCCTCCATACACACACTCTGGTTGTCATGCATTCCAGCCCTGTTTACCAAGCCCTGTGTGTTCATAGGAGCCCCACACGCAGCACCATGCATACTTCCCACAAATTGCCTTGTGTTCCCAGCCCGTGTCATCCCCACATGCTCTCCAGCTAAGCTCCCCTGCTGCTGCCTTCTCACATTCACAGCTTGCATGCCATTCCTGTTTTCCACATGTGCCCTCAGCTCCCTTTGCGCAAGAGCGCTGGTTCCGGGCCTACTCGCCCTATCATTTGCCTCAGCCCTCTCCACATGTACTCCTCCTGTCCTCTGCGCCTGCGCGCTTGTCCCGGGCGTAACCACCCCCTGTATCACTTCAGCCCTCTCAACATGCGTACCAGCCTGCCTCTGCGCATGCGCACTTGTTCCGGGCCTCACCGCTCCATCCTCCGCCAGCGCCGCACCCGCAAACCCAGGTAAGCGCCCTGAGGACCCCTGGACCCTCCCTGTGGCCGCCGAGCCCCCCCCCCGAACCGGAGCCTCCCCAAGTTACCTGGGCTGCTCCGGTCGCGCGGTCCTCCTTCAGCTCCTTCATCCCTCCCTCCAAGATGGCGGCCGCGATCCTCACTGGAAGCACGTGAGGAGGAACTCTCGCGAGAGCCGCCATCTGTGGAGGGAGGGCCTGCTGCGCACTCTGCAATCGGACCACGGTCCTCCATGCTCCCTCCGGCCGCCACCGCAGCCATCCCAGCCCGGCCCTGTGGAGATGGCACCACAACCGTGGCAAGGGATTGGGCCAGGGCCAGAACCGCCGCCATGGCAGCCGGCGGGAGAGCGGGCAACACTGCAGGCGTTAGGCCTAGCGCCCCATCTAATGCCCTTGGCTCCCCAGGCCCATAATCGAGAGCAGGCCCTGCCCCAGACGTTAGGCCCCCCTCCTTCTCAGGCCCCACTGCCGATACCGGGCCCTCAGCAAGCCCCTCCAAGCTCCCCTGCTCCCCCCTGGCAACCTGCCTCCCCCTGGGGGATGAACAAACCCGGGGTAACCCAGGGGAAGGTGTAATACACATCACATCAGGGCCCACAGTTAAATGGTGCCCCACACTAGTTTGGGCCTTACTACCAGTGCTAGGCCCACCTCCCCCACCTCTCTTAGGCCCTTTCCCTTTATTGAAACTCCTGCTAGGTGGGGTTTTTAGGGGTGTGGGGGGTACCGCATCATCTGACATGTCCTCCTCTCTCTGCATTGCAGGTCCCTTCTTCCTTGCTGCGACCTCCACAACCTCCCTAAAGCGCTTGGGAGGCACCGACTTCCTTCTAGATCTCTCCATCATTCAAGCCCTGAACAAAGAAAAACTTTCTCCTCGAAGTCTGGAACAGAAAGAGGCCGGATACACTGCTGCAGGACCCTATAAAGGTAAGCACACCGCCTCCTCGCCTGCAACATTGTAACAAAAAACACCCTAGCATTCTCCAGACTTCAAGTTGGTAATCCCTTAATGTTGTTACTGGCCCACTAGAGGGCCCTCCACTCTCATTTTTTGCTTATTTACATCTACATGCTCTGTATTGTTGTTAATGTTTGAATTGTCACTTGCTACAATTCATTAGCCTCAATAAAAAGATAGATAAGATAAATACAGAGACACACACACAGACACACACACACACACACACACACACATATATATATAGATATATATATATATACATATATATATATATATATATATATATATATATATATATATATATATAAAAGTTCATAGGTATATGCACTCTCACCAACAGTTCAACTGCCAGGGTGCTCTCAAAGAATCAATAGTAATGCATAGTATGAAGCACTCTCTGGACTTCAGACTTCAGGCGTGATAAAATGTATTAAGCGTGACGTTTCGGGACTTCAAACGTCCCTTCCTCTGACAAATGAAAACTGCAAACAAACAGACTTATAAAGGCATACAAAACCCTCCCCCAAAAGAAACTCTAATCACTGGAGATCGTGTGCAAAATCCTTGGTCAAAACCAATTAGTGTAAATATGTGCTCAATATATATTTATAATATACGAATCCTTATTCAAAAGATAATAGTGAAATATAAATGAACTGATTACCCAGCATCAATAAAGATTGAGTAAAACTTATAGTGAATGTTTAAAAAGCTTTAACAATACCACTTGTCATAATAGTGAACCATATAACAAACCACATTACACCCCTATGTAGAAAAGTGGACTCTCCCGAGTGACACACCACTCTCACGTCACAATGGGCAACTCCCCACCAAATAATTAATAACAATAATACACTGTTCAAGGCACTGCTATAACATGTAATGAAGAACTGGCCCCTTCACTTCAGATCCACATAACTTATCGCAATTGGATATACCAATATACTAAATGGATTGCTGCCAGTAACGTTATATAGTTTCAGTTCCGATATGTACTATTATTACGGCGCTAAAACACGCCCCCTTTGGTATAGCCCTCATTCTCTATTCGACAAACCTCACGTTGCCTCAGCAACGTGGAAACAGTAGCGCCTTCGGATGTCAACGTAGTGTAAATAATTACTAGATGACGGAGGCTCATATACACGCCCCCTCAGGGTGCACCTACTCTCTCATAGGCCCATATACACGCCCCCTCAGGGCGCACCTACTCTCTCATAGGCTAGACGCGTCTGTGGTTATGGCACAGTGTGTAAACACAAGATCATAGACGCCCCTCTAAGAGACATCGTAACTGTAAGAAAAAACACAAAATGGCCAGTACACAAGATATGATTGAAATTTTCTAGTTGTTCATCTTATAATATCATGAGCCCCATGAGTGAGGCTAACAGAGAATATGACCGACAACACCGTGTTCAGTCTCAAGTTCCAGATAAAACTATTGTATGAAAGACCTCATCTCCCTCAAGGCACCTCTATTCTAATATGTGTGTTTATATTACATTCATCTACTACTGCAAAGATAAACATCCTAAAGAGAATATGCCCAATCGTAGTACAGCACCTACCCAGAATCTGAGCAATCTAGTTACTAAGTCACGAGATAAAAGGTTACTACCTTAGTTCATCCTATATCTCCGTTAAAAAAACAAAAATCCACTGGGCGTTATGAATAAAGTGTAGCAGTCAGAAATAAAACCTAAAATCCATGAAATACACATCAAATAAATAAAATAAACAACAAATATATATACTGATTACATTCTACCTGTAAACCATTAGCCACATAGTGATAAAGACAACCTAATAAAAAAACAACCTTGATAAAAATTAACAAATATTTGGTATTCCTCCAGAATTAACTCTCCTCTGCTGTCACATAAGACAATAATAAATGAAAAATCAACTATAAACTTTTTGGACCCCCACAGATACATAGGTGTGTCTGCATAAGTGGGAAAGGGCATATATTAAAGCTGATAAAAATTAAGTGTATAGTGTGCACAAGTATCTCCCTAATAGTTGTAAAAACAGAAACAAAGATGCAACTCCTTGCAGATATAATTACCGGCTCAAAAACCGTAACCAGAGCCTTCATGGTAATACACATAACACAGAAGACCAGAGCAGAGGAACGGGGTGGGGGGGGGGGGGAAGGGGGGAAGGGGGGGGAGGGGGAAAGTAAGGTAGGGAAAGAACGGAGGGGGGGGAAAGAGGAGGAAAAGGAAAAAGGAAAGACCAAAAGCCAGAGAAAATGAAAAAAGAAGAAAGAAAAAAGAAAAATAGAAAAGGAAAGGAGAATACCACCCATAAAACCGGTAGTATGTGAGGCTAAAAAAGTATATATAAAGCCTCAATAAATGCGATCTTGTACTCTCATCAAATTCTTGTTCTAGAGGACTCTCAATAGGCAATAGGGCGATGCCCAACTAAAGTCACAATTAGCCCATATGCTTGCCACCCTGTATGGGTATTCAGGCCTCTCGGAGTCAATGTTTCCAATTCATGTATCCAGCGTCTCCTTCTGTAGCAATAACTTGGCTCTGTTTCCTCCTCTCTTCAAACTTGGCACATGGTCAATCAGACAAATCTCATGTCGGTCACCGTATGGTTCATCTCAAGAAAATGTTAAGCCACCGGTTGTCAGCCTTACCATTCTTCAGAGCTAATCTTATGCTCGACCGGTGGTTCCATCCTAGTCCTGGCATCTTGCTTGCCAATGTAAAACATACCACATGGGCAATTCAGGAGGTATATAACATGGGAGGTAGTACATGTTAAAAAATAATTAATCCTATACTTTCTTCTTTTCTGGATGCTGAAAGGTGTTTCCCGCATGCATGCTGTTGCACGTGATGCAACCAAGACATTTGAAGCACCCATTCTTTTCTTCAGCCATGTTTGCTTGTCAGATAAGGGCGAGATGTCAGTCTTCATGAGAGAATCCCTGAGGCTTCTACCCCTGCGTATGCCAGAAGTGGTGCTTCCCCTGTAAATGGCAAAGCGGCATCTGTTTCAATCAGCTTCCATTCCTTTGACTGCTCTAGAGATCCGATATTGGTCAGGGGAATACGTTGTCACAAAGGTTAGTTGTTTCTTACTTTAACCCTCAACTTTGTTGTTCCCAGTCTCCTGGACCACTGATTACACATTCTCATAAGTTCCTTCTTCTTATATCCTCTCTGGACAAATCAGTCATCTCCACCAATTGTTCACGGCAACGTTCAGGGTTTGTTGTTGCGTATTACCCTTTGGAATTGGGCCTTAGGTATGTTCTTGATAAGGGACGGTGATGGCAACTTTTTGCATGTAGAATCATGTTCCTATCAGTGTTTTTTTTCGGAACAACGTAGTGCCAATGGTGCCTGAGATTTGAATATTCTAACATCTAAGTAGTCCACAGTCTCACTACTGGCCACAGATTGAAACCTGATGGTACTGTCAAGACTGTTAAGTGTCTGAACCCATTCATCAAAAGACTGTTTGTTATCCTGCCAAACCAAAAACAGGTCATCGATGTATCGACAATAGAATTTTATAGATGTATTGTCAAAGACTCTCATCTGTGTTTTCTTGTACTCTGCCATGTATAGGTTCGCCAGCGATGGGGCCACATTGGACCCGCAATTTGAAGAAAAAATTTATCATCGAAAGTGAAAATAGTTCCGTTCCAAACACATAGTTAGAAGCTCCATTAAGACATGTTCCGGAGACCAATGTAAGGTGTGAGTCTTAAGGCATTGCTACTGCTGCAATTCCTGCTGCATGTGGGATTACAGTATAAAGACTAGAGACGTCCATGGTGACCAAGAGATCAGTCTCGGTAATTTCTTTCAAACTTGTGATCTTCTGTATAAATGATGTTGAGTCCTGTATATGATCTCATTCTTTTCACCAATGTTTGGAGAAAGTGGTCAACATATATGGCCAATGATTGAAGAAGGGATCCTCGGGCTGAAACAATCGGCCGGCCTGGAGGTTGCTTTTGGTCCTTATGTATTTTTGGCAACGTATACATAATCGGGATGATAGGAAAATCCTTCTGTAAAAACTGGCTTCTTGTTCAGTATGAGTCCTCTTGTTCCATAAGCTGATCTTACCATCAATCTCTCGTTTAAGTGCCATCGTAGGATCCATCTCCAACCTCTGGTACGTTTTCATCCATCAATTGTCGATTGATCTCTTGTTTATAATCAAGTAGAGCCATCACTACGCTGCCCCCTTTATTGGCCGATGTATCACTATTGTTGATCCTCTTTAGAGATTTAAGTGCTCTTCTTTCCTCTTTTGACAGATTGTCATGTTGTCTCCAAGTATTCTGTTTTTCTTGTGACAAATTTGTCAGATATTTAGTATACGTATGATGGAAGAGTTATTAGAGCTTGGATCAAAACTACTAGCTGTTCTGAAATCTTGTTCTGTATCGCCAGTATGGCCAAAGTGTTCTTAAGCCGTAAAAGTCTGCCAAAATTTATATCATGTAAGTGTCGAAGGTGTTCATCCTGGTAGGGCACAAACGTTAATCCTTTATTGAGTAGTGATTGTTCGGCTGTGGATAGACTCCTAGAGCTATGTTAAAAACATTATTCTCTATCTCCTCCATTTAATGGCGGCGGGACATGCCCCCCCTTCTCGTGTGCGGCTGGGTCCTCTTCCTAAAAAACGATTGGCTGAAGTGGAATACAGTGCCAAGGGTGGACGTGAGGAAACATTCTCTGTTGTATTATCCCAATGTTGTTGGTTACTGGAACCCCTAGATCTTGTCATGATTCCCGAGAAGTTGGGGACATCAGGATTCGGGGTACTTTCAGGATCAGTACTTTCACCCGAACTAGTGTCAACCGTGTTAATTGATCTTTTTGTATGTCTCCTTTGCCTTCTTGGTCTTAGTTGTTTCCTTTCCTCTGGTGCTAGCATCCAGCGTCAACACTCTTGTGGGTGTAGTCTAATCCCACCATCTGCAGTTTACGATTTTTGAAGGAGATAAGTTCCTGCTTGTATACCTTAACTTGTTTCGCTAGTTTGTCTAGCCAGTCACATGTATTATTACCCTTAATTTATTAAGTTGTTCAGTTTCAAAGGACCGTTTTCAATTCTCACCTCTTGCAATTCATTTATATTTCACTATTATCTTTTGAATAAGGATTCGTATATTATAAATATATTGAGCACATATTTACACTAATTGGTTTTGACAAAGGAGTTTGCACACGATCTCCAGTGATTGGAGTTTCTTTTGGGGAGGGTTTTGTATGCCTTTATAAGTCTGTTTGTTTGCAGTTTTCATTTGTCAGAGGAAAGGACGTTTAAAGTCCCGAAACGTCACACTTAATAAATTTTATCACGCCTGAAGTCTGAAGTCCAGAGAGTGCTTTATCCTATGCATTACTATATATATATATATATATATATATATATATATAATATATATATAATATATATATATATATATAATAAATATTTTATATATATAAATATAAAACAATCACAGAAGTAAATCCGTCCTCCTGGGTTAACCGCCTGGGTGCAAGCATGGATATAATACAGCAACAAATGAATGCACTCACAGGAATTCTTAGTAGTGGGTCATAAACTGGTGTTTATTGACGTTTCGGGTTCACACAGACCCCTTCATCAGAATAAATAACAGTGCCATTTCACAAACTTATATAGTGTTAAACAATCAAATCATTAAGCAATACAAACCACCTATGTCAATTTGTGTAGTTCCTGTGTGTTTCACTGAAACCGGAAGTTGCCTCACTTCCAGGTTAATAAGTATAATGTTATATCCTAGTTGCAAAAAAAAAAGGAAAACAAGCAAACTCCTGCCAACATCATCTCCATCATCAATGTTAATATTTACATAACACATTATTACTTATAAAGTGTATAACCAATCTTAATGTAAGGTCTATTACTTCAATATATTTAACACTCATGTGTGGACAGCAACTCTGCGTTTCAATGCACCGGAAGTCCCTTAACTTCCGGTTTTACGGAAAAAAACTAATGTGAGTGACAAAGTGTAAATGAGTGCAAACCAGACTTATAATTAAACAAGTGCCTTAATAATGTAGCTTCTGTATGCTGTGAGGTAATGATATATGTCTCCAATGATCTGTAATGGTGTGTGATGATAAACACTTGGGCCTCCACTACCTGTATGCTAACTACCTTCACTCTGACACCGTGCACTGTTTATTATGTATGAAGTATGTATTACATTGCGCTGCAGCACATAGGATTCAGTGTAAATACAGTGTGAATATGGGTGTACCTTAAGCTCTTTACACATTGAGCTGTTTTTGGTCCATTGTGTCATATCTCTACGCAGTCCCCAAATATTCACTCCAGGAGAGCTCGGACAATGGTTAATATAATGTTAATAGTAATGCTACATTTGCCTTTGATGAAAACAACCTCTATAGAGTGGTTGTATTGCAACTAGTGATGCACATTATTATACGCAAATTGCATCATGATATTGGGGCATTAGAACATACCACTTAAACCCATTAGGGGTAACTTTGGAGTCTTATTGGACCCAGTTTCCACATTCTCCCCACAGATGACATACTAGGGTGGGTTACTGCACTGCAATGTACAATAATGCAATAGTGTAACAGATATAACACATTAAGGGCTAGATTTATCAACCCTGAGGCGTACAGGGGCGCATATAAGCGCCCCTGTATGCCTCAGCTCGCCTGTGGCGGGGCGCAATTACCCGCAGGTAATTAACATTGCACACGAGCGCAATTTTGCGCTCGCGTGCAATCCCGCCCCCTGCCTGCGCACAGCAAATCACGCGCGGGCAGGAGCTGTCAATCTCCTCGGTCGGACTCGACCGAGGAGATTGAATTTCGCCAGAATAGATGTGGCGAAGATGTTAGGGAAGCAGCGGTCTGGTGACCGCTGCTTGATAAATCGCAGCGAGCAAGTTCTTGTAGAACTTGCTGCCGTAGGGGCTTGATAAATCTAGCCCTAAGCGTCAACCATTTTTTAATAGGGGCGACATGTGACTTGGCAACAGTAACTATGCACAGTTCTGGTGGGGATGTGACTTCTGGTGTTATGAATTCATCACACACCATTACAGATCATTAGAGACATACAGTATATCATTAACTCACAGCATACAGAAGCTAAGAAAAAGTCTAACACCTGCAAAAAGGCAGCCTAAATCTCAGTAACGCAGGCCCATTGATTCCTATGGGGAAACACATTTTATGTTTACAACTAACACACTAACATGAACCCCGAGTCTAAACACCCCTAATCTTACACTTATGAACCCCTAATCTGCTGCCCCCAACATCGCTGACACCTACATTATACTTAATAACCCCTAATCTGCCGCTCCGGACATCGCCGCCACCTACATTATACTTATGAAACCCTAATCTGCAGCCCCCAACATCGCTGACACCTACATTATATTTATTAACCCCTAATCTGCTGACCACAGCATTGCTGACACCTACATAATGTTATTAACCCCTAATCTGCCACCCCCAATGTTGGCACCACTATAATAAACATATTAACCCCTAAACCGCCGTACTCCTGCATCGCAAACACTAATTAAATATTATTAACCCCTAATCTGCCGCCCCTAACATCGCCGCCACCTACCTACATTTATTAACCCCTAATCTGCCACCCCAACGTCGCTGCAACTATATTATATTTATTAACCCCTAAATCTAAGTCTAACCCTAACACCCCCTAACTTAAATATAATTTAAATAAATCTAAATACAAATTACTATAATTTATTAAATAATTCCTTTTTAAAACTAAATACTTACCTATAAAATAAACCCTAAGCTAGATACAATATAACTAATAGTTACACTGTAGCTATCATAGGCCTAGATTTAGAGTTTGGCGGTAGCCGTCAAAACCAGCGTTAGAGGCTCCTAACACTGGTTTTTACCGCCCGCTGGTATTTGGAGTCAGTCAGGAAAGGGTCTAACGCTCACTTTGCAGCCGCGACTTTTCCATACCGCAGATCCCCCTACGCCATTTGCGTATCTATCTTTTCAATGGGATCTTTCTAACGCCGTATTTAGAGTCTTGGCTGAAGTGAGCGTTAGAAATCTAACGACAAAACTCCAGCCGCAGAAAAAAGTCAGTAGTTAAGAGCTTTCTGGGCTAACACCGGTTTATAAAGCTCAACTACTGTGCTCTAAAGTACACTAACACCCATAAACTACCTATGTACCCCTAAACCGAGGCCCCCCACATCGCCGCCACTCTATTAAAATTTTTTAACCCCTAATCTGCCGCTCCGTACACCGCCGCCACCTACATTATCCCTATGTACCCCTAATTGCTGCCCCTAATACCGCCGACACCTACATAATATTTATTAACCCCTAATCTGCCGCCCCCAACGTTGCCGCCACCTACCTACACTTATTAACCCTAATCTGCCGACCGGACCGCACCGCTACTATAATAAATGTATTAACCCCTAATCCGCCTCACTCCCGCCTCAATAACCCTATAATAAATAGTATTAACCCCTAATCTGCCCTCCCTAACATCGCCGACACCTAACTTCAAGCATTAACCCCTAATCTGCCGACCGGAGCTCACCGCTACTCTAATACATTTTTTTAACCCCTAAAGCTAATTCTAACCCTAACCCTAACACCCCCCTAAGTTAAATATAATTTTTATCTAACGAAATAAATTAACTCTTATTAAATAAATTATTCCTATTTAAAGCTAAATACTTACCTGTAAAATAAACCCTAATATAGCTACAATATAAATAATAATTATATTGTAGCTATTTTAGGATTAATATTTATTTTACAGGCAACTTTGTATTTATTTTAACCAGGTACAATAGCTATTAAATAGTTATAACTATTTAATAGCTACCTAGTTAAAATAATTACAAAATTACCTGTAAAATAAATCCTAACCTAAGTTACAATTAAACCTAACACTACACTATCAATAAATTAATTAAATAAAATACCTACAATTATCTACAATTAAACCTAACACTACACTATATCAATAAATTAATTAAATACAATACCTACAAATAAATACAATTAAATAAACTAACTAAAGTACAAAAATAAAAAAGAACTAAGTTACAAAAAATAAAAAAATATTTACAAACATTAGAAAAATATTACAACAATTTTAAACTAATTACACCTACTCTAAGCCCCCTAATAAAATAACAAAGACCCCCAAAATAAAAAAATGCCCTACCCTATTCTAAAATTAAAATAGAAAAGCTCTTTTACCTTACCAGCCCTGAAAAGGGCCCTTTGCGGGGCATGCCCCAAAGAATTCAGCTCTTTTGCCTGTAAAAAAAAACATACAATACCCCCCCCAACATTACAACCCACCACCCACATACCCCTAATCTAACCCAAACCCCCCTTAAATAAACCTAACACTAAGCCCCTGAAGATCTCCCTACCTTGTCTTCACCACGCCGGGTTCACCGATCGATCCAGAAGAGCTCCTCCGATGTCTTGATCCAAGCCCAAGCGGGGGGCTGAAGATGTCCATGATCGACTGAAGTCTTCATCCAAGCGGGAGCTGAAGAGGTCCATGATCGGGCTGAAGTCTTCATCCAAGCGGGAGCTGAAGAGGTCCATGATCGGGCTGAAGTCTTCTATCAAGCGGCATCTTCAATCTTCTTTCTTCCGGATCCATGTTCATCCCGCCGACGCGGAACATCCATCTTCACCGACGACTTCCCGACGAATGACGGTTCCTTTAAGGGACGTCATCCAAGATGGCGTCCCTCGAATTCCGATTGGCTGATAGGATTCTATCAGCCAATCGGAATTAAGGTAAGAAAATTCTGATTGGCTGAAAATCAGCCAATCAGAATCAAGTTCAATCCGATTGGCTGATCCGATCAGCCAATCAGATTGAGCTCGCATTCTATTGGCTGATCGGAACAGCCAATAGAATGCGAGCTCAATCTGATTGGCTGATCGGAAGCCAATTTTCGGATTGAATTGATTCTGATTGGCATTTTTTTATTTTGGGGGTCTTTGTTATTTTATTAGGGGGCTTAGAGTAGGTGTAATTAGTTTAAAATTGTTGTAATATTTTTCTATGTTTGTAAATATTTTTTTATTTTTTGTAACTTAGTTCTTTTTTTTTTTTGTACTTTAGTTAGTTTATTTCATTGTATTTATTTGTAGATTGTATTTAATTAATTTATTGATAGTGTAGTGTTAGGTTTAATTGTAGGTAATTGTAGGTATTTTATTTAATTAATTTATTGATAGGTAGTGTTAGGTTTAATTGTAACTTAGGTTAGGATTTATTTTACAGGTAATTTTGTATTATTTTAACTAGGTAACTATTAAATAGTTATTAACTATTTAATAGCTATTGTACCTGGTTAAAATAATTACAAAGTTGCCTGTAAAATAAATATTAATCCTAAAATAGCTACAATATAATTATAATTTATATTGTAGCTATATTAGGGTTTATTTTACAGGTAAGTATTTAGCTTTAAATAGGAATAATTTATTTAATAAGAGTTAATTTATTTCGTTAGATTTAAATTATATTTAATTTAGGGGGGTGTTAGGTTAGGGTTAGACTTAGCTTTAGGGGTTAATCCATTTATTATAGTAGCGGTGAGCTCGGTCGTCAGATTAGGGGTTAATGTTTGAAGTTAGGTGTCGGCGATGTTAGGGAGGGCAGATTAGGGGTTAATACTATTTATGATAGGGTTAGTGAGGCGGATTAGGGGTTAATAACTTTATTATAGTAGCGCTCAGGTCCGCTCGGCAGATTAGGGGTTAATGGCAGATTAGGGGTTAATACTATTTATGATAGGGTTAGTGAGGCGGATTAGGGGTTAATAACTTTATTATAGTAGCGCTCAGGTCCGGTCGGCAGATTAGGGGTTAATAAGTGTAGGCAGGTGGAGGCGACGTTGAGGGGGGCAGATTAGGGGTTAATAAAATAATATAGGGGTCGGCGGTGTTAGGGGCAGCAGATTAGGGGTACATAAGGATAACGTAGGTGGCGGCGCTTTGCGGTTGGCAGATTAGGGGTTAATTATTGTAAGTAGCTGGCGGCGACATTGAGGGGGGCAGGTTAGGGGTTAATAAATATAATACAGGAGTCGGCGGTGTTAGGGCAGCAGATTAGGGGTACATAAGTATAATGTAGGTGGCGGTCGGCAGATTAGGGGTTAAAAAAACTTAATAGAGTGGCGGCGATGTGGGGGGACCTCGGTTTAGGGGTACATAGGTGGTTTATGGGTGTTAGTGTACTTTAGAGCACAGTAGTTAAGAGCTTTATAAACCGGCGTTAGCCCAGAAAGCTCTTAACTCCTGCTTTTTTCCTGCGGCTGGAGTTTTGTCGTTAGAGCTCTAACGCTCACTTCAGAAACGACTCTAAATACCGGCGTTAGGAAGATCCCATTGAAAAGATAGGATACGCAATTGACGTAAGGGGATCTGCGGTATGGAAAGGTCGCGGCTGAAAAGTGAGCGTTAGACCCTATTTTGAGTGACTCCAAATACCGGCGGTAGCCTAAAACCAGCGTTAGGAGCCTCTAACGCTGGTTTTCACGGCTAACGCCGAACTCTAAATCTAGGCCTAAGATAGCTACAATATAATTAATAATTACATTGTAGCTATTTTAGGATTTATATTTATTTTACAGGTAACTTGGTATTTATTTTAGCTAGTTAGAATAGTTATTAAATAGTTATTAACTATTTAATAACTACCTAGCTAAAAGAACAGTGTAGTTTAGTGTGGGTGCTTAGTGACAGGCTAGCAAGAAAGCTGTAAAAAAGCCGAAGAGCAGCGAGATCGGATGAGTGATAACTCTCACAGTCCGCTGCTCATCGCCCCGTACTTGGTGCGTGGCATTTTGACAGCTTTTTTGATAACTTAGGCGAATTTTTGCAGGTACGCGGTGGCGATGTGAGGCGAGCTTAGGCGGGCGTATTGGGCCGGCGAAGGCAGGAAAAGTAGACGCGTTGATAACTACCCCCCACAGTATGAGGAGCCTGTCAATGTGATGTGTGAATTTTTAACCACGTATGTTAACAATCTGTGTGGGCAAGATTCATATTGACTGCTTTGAACAGCCAATAGGATTTTAGCAGCTCGAATTCCTATTGGCTGATTCAAAATTTTCAGCCAATAGGAATGCAAGGGATGCCATCTTGAATCTTGTACCTTGCATTGAAGATTCAGAGTACGGCAGTGACCGTATGAAGAGGATGCTCTGCGCCGGATGTCTTCAGGATGGACTCGCTCCGCGCCGCCAGGATCAAGATAGAAGATGCCGCCTGGATGAAGATTGAAGAGGCCGCCTGGATAAAGACTTCTCGCCGCTTGGATGAGGACTTTGCCGCCGGGATGAAGATTGAAGAGGCCGTCTGGATGAGGACTTTCCCACTGCCTGGATAAAGATCGTTCAAGCGGGACTTCAAAAACTGTAAGTGGATCGTCAGGGGTTAGTGTTAGGCTTTTTAAAGGTTTTTTTGGGTTTGACCCATCTGTCCCTGCCGACGGACCGTTACTGCAGACCACATACCTGAGGAGAAGAAGCCAACATCTGCAATAGCTACAGCACTGCTGCATTAGAAGAACTGACCACTACACAGATCGGTACTCGGTGCAGGGAGGTCTGGATCTATCGGCCCTGGAGGGCCCAGGTAATTGGCATGAACAGCCGCCATTTTTTTTCTTCTCTTCTCTCTCCTCCATGCTGCACAGCAAAGTTAACAAGGCGCAGACTACAGGGGCACGCAGCATTACCTCACAACGGTGAGATTCACACATATACCTATACTACAGGCCTAGTCAGACCCACAGGGCTACCTCCCGGCATAGAAACATATAAACAGTGGCAATTCACTACCTCTCCTACCAGGTGTCACACAATCTCCAAGACCCACAAAATTTAAACTCCTACATATTAGGTCACCCCAAATAATAGTAGGACACTCTCTGGCTGACCACTACCTACAGCACTTACAAGTTGCAGGAGGTTTGGGGAATAATAAGACTCTCCATACAAACCTCAGTGAGACAGTTGGGCTCTCCTAGGTCACCCCAGCACACTCTCTGCTGACCACACCTACAGCACTTACAAGTTGCAGGAGTTTGGATAATACTTCCTCAGTGAGACAGTTGGGCTCTCCTACCACACTTTGGAATCACAAACGAACCACAGTTCATGACATGTTTTTGTGTGGCCTGATTTCTATGTCTGTGAAGGAAGGTATTTAGTAAACTATACCCTGAAGAGCAACAGTTTATATTTCAAGCCCCCAAAAGGGGAGAGAGAGGGGAGAGAGAGGGAGAGAAAAGGAGAAAAAAAGGGGGAAATCCACATGGACCCTATCTTAAAATCTGAACTCCAAGAAAAGATATCAGAATTTCTCAGTATAAATGATAACTCCCAAACTTCCAGAGAACTTATGGGCCACACTTAAGGCAGTCTTGAGAGGACATCTTATTAAGATTGAGACAGTTGCACGTACAATAAGAGGGACTTCCCTTGCTACACTTTCTATTCAATTAAGAACCCTGAAGAAGAAACTCCATGCCTCCTACTCCAGCTCCATTAATGATGAAATCATAGACGTCTTTAAGCAAATCTGAGCATTAGAACTACAGAGGGTAAACACAATGTTAGAGAAATTCAAGAGAATATATTACCACCAAGGCAATAAAGCCTCCACCCTATTAGCACAGAAACTCAGACACCGCACAGGCCAATCCAAAATCTTATCTATCAAAAATGAAACTGGAAATTTGGTATACTCCCCTAAAGATATAGGAGATATTTTCAAGCACTTCTACTAGGCACTTTATAACATAGAGTCTGACCTAACTATCACCTCGCCTCCCTCAGCAGAAATATCTGAATTCCTTGAGACTCTGCAACTCTCTAGATTAGATACCGATGACACATCTGCTCTAACAGCCCAAATCAGCTTAGAAGAGGTCCAGAAAGTCATCGAATCCCTGAAATTGGGTAAATTACCAGCCCGGATGGGTATACAGCAAGGTTCTATAAAACCTTTCTACCCCTATTGGCTCCCATCTTATCTCGAATGTTCCAAGAAGTCATGAATAGGGGCTCCTTTAGTACAGAATTTTTGGAGGCCACTATTGTAATGATCCTGAAACCAGAAAAACACACCCAGATGATTGTAGTAGTTACCGCCCAATATCTCTAATCAATTTGGATACTAAATTATATGCTAAATTATTAGCTAACAAGCTTTCGAAAGTTATCCCATCTTTAGTTCACACAGATCATTTAGGCTTCATCCCACATAGAGAAGGCCCAGACGCTATCAACATATTTTGGATGTTCTCTCGGTGGCCTCTAGACAGAGAACTCCCTTTCTGGCCCTGTCATTAGATACAGAAAAGGCATTCAACAGGGTCAGATGGGATTATTTATGGCAGACTATGAGAATCTTTGGACTCCAAAACTCTTTCATTCAAGCCATACAATCTCTATACACACACCCTACTGCTAAAATCAGAGGCATAGGCTTCTAATCCGCCACTTTCAGTATATCCAATGGCACTAGGCAGGGCTGCCCATTAACTCCCCTCTTATTTACCCTAGCTATTGAACCGCTCGCTCAGGACATCAGATTAGACCCTTATACTAGAGGTCTAACCCTGGGTAATCAATCCCATAAGATCTCTCTATATGCGAATGATGTCACTCTCTTCTTGACCCAAAGAGTACCTGCCTGCTGTATTTACTATACTCAGAACTTTTAGTCTGATGAGTTACTATAAATTCAAAATCTCTAAGACGGAAGCCTTACCCATAAATATGTCTACCCAAGACCTCATTGATCTCCAGAGATTATATAAATTTTGTTGGAACTCAGATTCAATTAAAGTCCTAGGGGTATATTTAAGTCCGGATCCCACAATAACTGCTTCCCAAAACTATACAGACAGATTACCAGAATTCCGTAAATTACTTAATACGTGGGAATTCATAGAGATCTCCTGGACGGGAAGAATTGTGGCAATCAAGATGTCATTCTTACCCAAGATAACCTATATATTTAGGTGCCGCCCATTTAATATCCCCAGACCCATTCTTAATAGATTACAGAGCCTATTCACTACATATGTCTTGAAAGATAAACGTCCTAGGACGTCCAGATATACCTCAAAGAGACTTAGCTCTTCCCAACCTTATTCTCTATTACAATACCACCAGGCTATCGCACCTCCTCAGCTGGAACAATATCTCCAGGCTGGTATTTCATTGAGACCTCCCTCCTTCCATCACATCTCTCAGTCCCTGATCTTATTTGGATACCCCCCACCATAGGCAGGAACTCCACAAAATACATCCCATTTTACAGGATGCCTTTCAATTTTGGGATCAAATCAGGCATAACAGAAAAAAATTAACCCTAGAGGTAGAAAAAAGCAACTCTATAATGTGTGGTTTCCCAAAACCCACACTAGATAAAATAGAGTACAAAAAAACAGAGTGCGCTACAAATAGCTCTACCTATTGTCTAGTAAAACATATGAACTATAAATATATAACTACAAATAGCTCTGCCTATTATCTAGTAAAACATATGAACTATAAAATATATAAAAACAAATTTTGTACTTTATTTTCCCAAAATAAATATAAAACACTTTAAAGTTATAATGTTATAAGGTGCACCTTATAGTTAATAGTATAACAATTTTATATTGCACAATTAGCAGCACAAATACTAAACAAACCAAAATTCCCAAATGCTCAAGGATAAGGATATTTATACTAGCGTTAAACCTGATATATATTTGTAACAATGTTCCTCTCAGGCTTATTGAATCCTTTCTGTTGTAACAATTATTGAAAGTGTCAATGTTATGTGTCTTGTCCTCTTTTTGTTATGCAATGTTTGAGTATTTTATGTCCCAAAAGAGTCTTTTTTGACTATATTTATATTGATGCACGTTTTGCTACTTGTGATCGTTGGTCAATATAGTGTTTGTCAATTGCGATTACTAATATCCTCTTTTTGCAGAGGTTTAGTTATAGAACTATTTGCCCCAAAAATAGAAAGTTAATTCTCACTCACCAGAATCCGAAAGGTTTTACTTTTACCTTTCCCCGACTGTGCTATTTTTCCTTTGCAGCAATATTGGCGTCTCCAAGTCAGCCGTTTGTTTAGGCTGTGACGTTTGCGCCTCACGTAATCGCTCCAATGCGCCAATAAAAAAAGGAGATCAAAATGAGGATAAAAAGGATATTAATAAAAATAGACAAAAAGAATAAAAGTAAAAATATTAAATAGTTAATGGCTATTTTATACTTGCAAGTTCATACTTTAATTCATAGGTGAATTTATTTTATGATTTCATTAAAAACATACTTATAAATAGAATGCATATATATTAATACATATTGAACTAGTTTTATAAAAACCTAAAATTATAAAAGACTAAAATATTTTAAATAAATCTCAAGCATTTGAAGACAAGTATAACTTTCCTAGTATTGCTTTTAATCAATAGGGAGTTATGTGTTTATCTAATAGGGATATCATAAAATTAAAAATGTTATGTGTCTTGTCCTCTTTTTGTTATGCAATGTTTGAGTATTTTATGTCCCCAAAAGAGTCTTTTTTGACTATATTTATATGATGCACGTTTTGCTACTTGTGATCGTTGGTCAATATAGTGTTTGTCAATTGCGATTACTAATATCCTCTTTTTGCAGAGGTTTAGTTATAGAACTATTTGCCCAAAAATAGAAAGTTAATTCTCACTCACCAGAATCCGAAAGGTTTTACTTTTACCTTTCCCCGACTGTGCTATTTTTCCTTTGCAGCAATATTGGCGTCTCCAAGTCAGCCGTTTGTTTAGGCTGTGACGTTTGCGCCTCACGTAATCGCTCCAATGCGCCAATAAAAAAAGGAGATCAAAATGAGGAAAAAGGATATTAATAAAAATAGACAAAAAGAATAAAAGTAAAAATATTAAATAGTTAATGGCTATTTTATACTTGCAAGTTCTACTTTAATTCATAGGTGAATTTATTTTATGATTTCATTAAAAACATACTTATAAATAGAATGCATATATATTAATACATATTGAACTAGTTTTATAAAAACCTAAATTATAAAAGACTAAAATATTTTAAATAAATCTCAAGCATTTGAAGACAAGTATAACTTTCCTAGTATTGCTTTTAATAAATAGGGAGTTATGTGTTTATCTAATAGGGATATCATAAAATTAAAAATTATTTCTAAATTATTAAAATGATACATATAGAACAATTCTTTTATCTAAAAATGGATTCATATAAAAGGGTTAAGATCTAACTCGGCATTAAGGCCTAAGGGGGTTAAGGTCTTGAAATTAAAAATTAATTTGGCTTCTGTCCTCAGAAGTTTCTTATTAATATCTCCCCCTCTCAAGCCCCAGTATTTTAAGCCTTTTGGGTTTTAATTATGTTCTTCTTTAAAATGTTTAGAGAGCAAATGATTTTCATATCCCTTCTCTATATTTAGGATGTGCTCTCTAATCCTATCCCTCAACATACGTGACGTCTCTCCCAAGTATTGCTTATGGCATGGACATTCTATTAAGTACACAACATTTTTATTGGAACATTTTATTAGATCTCTAATTTTATATTCTTTTTGAGTCACAGTTGATTTCACACTGGGTTTTTTTACTACTGTATTGGCATGCTTTACAAGATATACAAGGGAAATATCCCTCTATGTTATGTCCTTTTAGGTCCACATCCCTGGGACCCATTCTCCTGGGTTTAAAAGTGCTAGGTGCCAATAACTTTTTGAGATTTCTCGCTTTTCTAAACACTATTTTTGGTTTATATGTAAGGGATTCACCAATATAGGGGTCTCTTTGAAGTAAGTGCCAGTGCTTATTTAAAACATCTCTTAATTTATTGTGATTAATATTATAATCTGTAATAAAAGGTATATCTTAAAGTTCATCATTACGCTCTTTTTATCATTTTTCCTTGAAGTAGATCGTACTGTGTTTTTTCTTTAGCTTCCACTCTAGCAGTACTTATGAGTTCCTTATTATATCCTCTCTTTTTAAATTTATTTTCCAAATGAGTGGCCTGCTTTTCAAAATCTTCTAGTTTGGTACCATTTTTCCTAATTCGCAAGAATGATTTTGTGGGAATATTTTCTAACCATTTTTTGTAGTGGCAACTATTATTATGGATAGTTAACCATTAGAAATCAACTTCCTTGAAGTGAGTTTTTGTAATGATTTCATTATTCTGTATTCCAATATCTATATCCAAATAGTTATTATATCCATAATAATAGTTGCCACTACAAAAAATGGTATTAGAAAATATTCCCAAAAAATCAATTCTTGCGAATTAGGAAAATTGTACCAAACTAGAAGATTATAGATATCCTTATCCTTGAGCATTTGGGAATTTTGGTTTGTTTAGTATTTTGTTCTACTAATTGTGCAATATAAAGCTGTTTATACTATTAACTATAAGGTGCACCTTATAACATTATAACTTTAAAGTGTTTTATATTTATTTTGTGAAATAAAGTACAACATTTGTTTTGATTTATTGTATAGTTCATCATGTTTTACTAGATACTAGGCATAGCTATTTGTATTTATATATTTATACGTTCATATGTTTTATTAGACAATAGGTTAGAGCTATTTGTAGCGCAACTCTTCGTTTTTTTTTGTATTCTATCAAATCAGGCATTCCCCCTCACCCAACCCCGGCCCTTACCCTAGCCCAGTGCTTTACACTGTCTTCCAGGACTCCCACACAGAATTTTGGCAGAACCTACAGATTCACTTTGTGACGGATTTCTATAAGAACAATGCGTGGCTCTCCCCACCCCCCAGTTCTGCAAATAAATTTGACCTCCCGGCTCGCTTGCAATTTGAAGCATTTCGGTTTGAGCTCTTGGTTGCGCTCATTGGGATATCCTAAGCAAACACTTAGTCCCCCGTCACATTGGGAAAATAAATAGACTCGGCACATAACATTAAACACTCCCTATCTTTTCACTATAACCTGCTTCTTAACTCTCATACACAACATAAGGTATCGCAACACAAAGCATGGGAAAAAGGAGATAGGTAGTGATGCACCGAAATGGAAATTCTGGACCGAAACCGAATCCGAAAATCCGGGATGCACTTGGCCGAAAACCGAAACGGTTACCGAAAATGTATTTTTTAAAAATTAGTTTTTTTTATTTTTTTTTTTTTTTTTTGCATAATTAGAGCCAATAAAAAAAAGCCCACACTTTTATTGAAAGTAACACACTGAAATTGAGGACAAAAATATCTTAAAAACAATAATTATGCTACACAATAATTTTACCAGAAAAAAAAATAAAGGCAAAAAATGCAATTTTTTTGGCCAAAATGTTTCTGCGACCAAATTTTGGTGCATCCCTATTTAAAACAATTATAAATATCAATATACTGTATTAATTCTTCATTTAGTTCTATGTAACAGAATCATATTTAACAGTTTTTTTTTTTTTTACTAATTATCCAAATAAAGTATAGTCCTTAGAAAACTCATTATATGCAGAACAGTAAGTCAAGTAATAAACTTAAACAGCAGCTCTAGGCTAGCATCAAATTTTAAACATGCTACACAATAATTTTACCGAAAATAACAGGCAAAAAAAACCGAAAACCGATATAGCCAAAAATGCCATTTTCGGCCAAAACTCTTCTGCGGCCGAAATTTCGGTGCATCCCTAGAGATAGGGTTTCATGGTTGACATCGGTACCTGAAATGAATCTCTCTAACCAAAAAACATCTACATTGTGCCACCCTAGGGGAACTATTTTATAAAAAAAATGTTAGATGGCATCTGGTCCAACCACCTAACACAAAATCTACAATACACATTCCCCCAAATGCTGGAGGCAATGTAACGGTAAAGGTACAGCTTTACATATATGGTGGTCTCCTGCCCAAAATTCAGCCACTATGGAAAGAAGCTATATGAGGTCCTCAATGAACTTGACGTTAGGCCCTTATTCCTGCCAGAGGTATCCTTATTGCACATGCAAACACCAAATTTAAGCCCGCCAACAGAGGCCCTGATGATCTACCTCTTCTTGGCTACTAAACTAGCCTTAGCTACAGTCCTGGAAAATATTATGGAAAAATAGAGAACCCCCCTCCTTTTCACAGGTCCTTATCCATTATAAAAATCTTATCAGACAAATGGAGCAATAACTCTCACAGCGTCTTAAACAAAGTACATTTCTTCACCAGCAACCTGGTCCCCAGGGCTCGCAAAATTCCCAGAATAGACTTTAAGTATGGAAATACAGTCCTACGGAGAGTTATCATTGCTCTCCTCTTTTATCATATTCCTCCCCCAATCTCTTCTCTGTGTTTTTTTTTTTTTTTCTCCCCCTGGGTTATACCTTTTTGGTTTTGAAACCTCTACACCCTATCTTATTTAGAAGAACCTTACTTTTACACTTCGCCATGACCACATTATCTGTAGATAACTTGCTTAAAAGTCTTTCTATTGCTTATAATGTTTATATTTGCAAGAACTCCTGTATCGCCTATATTGATTTGAATTGTGATGTAAACCCATTTCCATAGGTTCTTAACTGTACTGTTTAAGTTTGTCTCAATAAAAAACTTTTGTTAATAAAAAGAGAACTTTAACTGCCCTACAAAGGCATTTTTTTTTTAAATGGGTATTAGATAGGAATCATTTTTATTCTTTTTGATAATTTGTTTTGTTATTTTGTATAATGCATTTTTTTTTCTTTTTGGGGAGGGTTTTTATTTTTAGATTAGGCTTGGGCAGCAAAAGAGCTAAATGCCCTTTTAAGGACAATGCCCATACAAATGCATTTTCAGGACAATGGGTAGATTAGGTTTTACTTTATTTTTATTTGGTGGGTTTGGGGGGTGGGATTTGTATACTGTTAGAGGGTGTTTGTTTTTGTAGCAAAAGAGCTATTAACTTTAGGGCAATGCCCTACAAAAGGCCCTTTTTAGGGCCCCCAAAAGGCCCTTTTCAGGGGCCCATGATAGTTTGGGGGTGGGGGTTTGTATACTGTTAGGGGGCATTAGTTTTTGTAGCAAAAGAGCTGTTAACTTTAGGGCAATGTCCTACAAAAGGCCCTTTTAAGGGCCCCAGGTAGTTTATTCTAGATTAGGCTTTTTTATTTTGGGGCGGTTTTCTTTTTTTTAAAGGGTATTAGAAAAGGAATATTTTTTTTTTTTATATATATAATTTTGTTGTTTTTTTTGTAATGGTAGTTTTTTTATTTTTTGTGATTTTTTTTTTTTTTGTAATTTTAGGTTTTAGTGTAATGTAGCTTAGGTTTTATTTCACAGGTAAATTTATATTTATTTTAACTAGCTAGTTATTAAATAGTTAATAACTATTTACTAACTAGTCTACCTAGTTAAAATAAATACAAACTTACCTGTGAAATAAAAATAAAACCTAAGCTAGCTACAATATAACTATTAGGTTTTATTTCACAGGTTTTAAATAGGTATTATTTAGTTAATAATTGTAAGTTTAGTTTAGCTCTATTATAATTATGTTAAAGTTAGAAGGTGTTAGGGTTAGGGTTGGGTTTAGGGTAAGGGCTACGTTAGGTTTAGGGGTAGGTGTAGGTGTTAATAGTTTAATTTAGATTTTTGTGATGTGGGGGACTGGCGGTTTAGGGGTTAATAGATTTATTTAGTGGTAGGGATGTGGGAGGCCAGAGGTTTTAGGAGTTAATAACTTTATTTAGGGTGCAGCGATGTCGGGGAGCGGCTGAACAGGGGTTAATAACTTTAGTATAGTGGTGGCAATATCGGTAGCGGCAGATTAGGGGTTAATACCTTTATTTAGGTGGCTGCGATATCGGGAGCAGCAGATTAGGGATTAATAACTGTAGGCAGGCGTCAGCGATGTCGGGGGCAGCAGATTAGGGCTGTTTAGACATAGGGTTTATGTTAGGGTGTTAGGTTTAAACGTTATTTTCTTTCTCCCCATAGACATTAATGGGGCTGCATTATGGAGCTTTTCTTTCCGTGATCGCAGGTGCTACACTTTTTTCTGACCCGCTCTCCCCAATGATGTCTATGGGGAAAGCGTGCACGAGCAAGTCAAAACAGCGCTTGTTTTTCTTGCGGTATGGACTTAAAAGCCCCATATTGCCCACACAATCCGGGTTTGGAAAAATTGTAATGACAGTGTTATAGGGGATTAAATAACGCGTTCGTTAATTTCCCTATATCGCTCAAAACTCGTAATCTAGCTGAATGAGAACAACAAATATATAAAACTAATTTTAACAAACATCTTACATTATATAATTCAAAAAAAATAAACAAACATATCTTTTAAAGCAAAACATAAACAAAAACATATAAATGGACTAATTGAAGCACACTACGTATTCTAATAGCTCTAATCAAAGTTAATAAAAATGGCTGAGTTTCCCCTTTTCTCTCACCTAAATTACGAGTTTTGCTACTTAGAGGGTGCGAAACGAACACAACAGGGTGCGTTATTTCACCCTCTATAGCGCTGCCATTGCAAGTTTTGAAACAGTTGTGCGTGCGATATGGGGTTATATGGGGGTTTTAAGCTCCATACCGCACAAAAAACAAGATCTGTTTTGACTTGCTTGTGCACGCTTCCCCCATAGACATCAATGAGGAGAGCGGGTCAGAAAAAATCTAACACCTGCGATCGCGGAAAGTAAAGCTCTGTAACTCAGCCCCATTGATATCTATGGGGAAAAAAACTAACGTTTAATCCTAACACCCTAACATAAACCCCATGTCTAAACACTCCTAATCTGCCCCCCACCGACATCGCCGCCACCTACCTACAGTTATTAACCCCTAATCTGCCGCCCCCGATAACGCCACCACCTAAATAAAACTATTAACTCCTAATCTGCCGCTCCCGATATCGCCGCCACTATACTAAAGTTATTAACCCATATTCCCCCGCACCCCAACATCGCCCACACTATAATTAATCTATTAACCCCTATTCCGCCGCTCCCCGACATCGCCGCAACTAAATAAAGGTATTAACCCCTAAACCTCTGGCCTCCCACATCACTACCACTAAATAAATATATTAACCCCTAAACCGCCAGTCCCCCAAATTGCAAAAATCTAAATTAAACTATTAACCCCTACACCTACCCCTAAACCTAACGTAACCCTAACTCTAACAACCTCTAACTTTAACATAATTACAATAGAGCTAAATTAAACTTACCTAAATTAAACTATTAACCCCTACACCTACCCCTAAACCTAACCCTAACCCTACCCTTAAACCTAACACCCCCTAACTTTAACATAATTAAAATAGATCTAAATTAAATTTACAATTATTAACTAAATACTACCTATTTAAAACTAAATGCATACTTATTTGTAAAATAAAACCTAAGCTAGATACAATATAACTAATAGTTATATTGTAGCTAGCTTAGATTTTTATTTTTATTCCACAGGTAAGTTTGTATTTATTTTAACTAGGTAGACTAGTTAAAATAAATACAAAATTACCTGTGAAATAAAACCTAAAATTACAAAACATAAAAAACCTACCATTACAAAAAATAAAAAAACCTACCTTTAAAAAACAAAACAAACGGAATTATCCAAAAAAAAATAAAAATTATACCTATTCTAATACCCTTTTATTTTAATAACCAAAATAAAAAAGCCTAATCTAGAATAAATTACCAAGGGCCCTTAAAATGGCCTTTTGTAGGGCATTGCCCTAAGTTAAACAGCTCTTTTGCTACAAAAAATACAACCCCCCCCCCCCCAAACTACCAAGGGCCCTTAAAAGGGCCTTTTGGGGGCCCTTAAAAGGGCCTTTTGTAGGGCATTTTCCTAAGTTAAACAGCTCTTTTGCTACAAAAAACAAACAAACACCCCCTAACAGTATACAAACCCCCACACCGCAAACTACCAAGGACCCTTAAAAGGGCCTTTTGGGGGGCATTTTCCTAAGTTAAACAGCTCTTTTGCTACAAAAAACAAACACCCCCTAAAAAATACATTACACAAAATAACAAACAAATGATCAAAAATAATAAAAAATATTCCTATTTTAATACACATTAAAAAAAAAACACTCCAAAAAAAAAAAAAAAACGAATCTAGAATAAACTACCAATGGCCCTTAAAAGGGCCTTTTGTAGTGCATTGCCTCTTTTTGTGAAAAAAAAAATTACAAATACCCACTAACATTACAACCCCCCACCCCCCCAACACCCACAAAATAAAAAAACTCTCTGAAAAACCTAAGCTACCCATTGCCCTGAAAATGGCATTTGGAAAGGCATTTAGCTCTTGAGCTGCCCAAACCCTAATCTAAAAAAAACCCACCCCAAAAAAAAACTTAAAAAAACTTAACACTAACCCCCGACAATCAACTTACAGTTTTTTAAGTCCCGCTTGAACAATCTTCATCCCGGCAGAGAAGTACTCATCCAGATGGCGAGAAGTCTTCATCCAGATGGCCTCTTTAATCTTCATCCCGGTGGCAAAGTCCTTATCCAAGCAGCCAGAAGTGTTACAGCTTTGTAGCGTAAAACTCATAACTAATGACTTTAGATGGCGTTACGGATCTTGTCGTTTTAGAGTGTAACGCTCGCTTTTTAGCCCCCCAGAAAAACTTGCAATACCAGCACTATGGGAATCCCATTAAAAAATGTAATTTTTACGAGTGCGGTACTGACGTTGCGTTACAGGCTAAAAGGCTTGCAGTACACCTATACCGACAAGACTTGTAATGACTGTGGTGCTGTTTTAACACTGAAAATACCATATTTTCATTGTTAAAAGACGAACACAGCTGATTAAAAATAATGGTACTAAATCTGAAATGAATATTTGGCCGTAACAAATGCCCAAATTAAAGAAATTTGGCCAAACAGAATGTATGAAACAAATCTTTCGAACAAAATACATTTTTCACTTGTGCACATTTTTATTTATAAGATTAAACTTGGCTAAAAAGTTACAATCATCTGTAAGTGTTTTGAGGTTGTAGAGTGAGTAGTGAAATGAGAGTAAAAGAAGGAGTGAAAAGTAAGTCAGAGTACAAGAGGTGGGAAGTTAGAAGGAGAATGATGTATGAAGAGTGAGAGTGAAAGAGTGAGGGCCTGATGATCTAAAGCTCTCTGCTCAGGTGTGATGATCTAAAATGATCCTCCAGCACTGTGAGATCCCTGGTGAAATTTTTAAAAGTAGATTTTGCTTTACTTCTCCAATGGGTGTTTGTATTTTATATTAATTTACTCTTCAGATTAAGTTTTATTACATTTAAATTTTGCTTTATAACATTTAAACTTTGCACTTTCTATTTTGCATTTTATTTTGTTTACTGAAGTAAATTTAGGACTGTGAGTTTACAAATTCCGATTTTGCATTCACAGTTTCTGTGTAACTTTAACAAATTAGGATCATACTTTATATATGTATGTGTATCTTTTACACATTACATTGCACTTTGTATTTCTTCTTTTAAAATAAAACTCAAAAGCTGACACCTTTCAGTTTCCCAGAGAGCTTCATTACTTTCTATGGGTCTGATAAGCAAGCATTCTCTAGTTTGGAGAGAAATTATAGTGTAGACTTTGCAGGAAGCTGAACTTACTGAATTATATAAGAAAGAGGGCAGAACTTGAAAGTCCAGAGAGATAAGAGATGCCTTCCATAGAACGTAATGAAGCTTTCTGGGATACAGAATTTCCAGAGGAAGTAAAAGGTAACTGAAAAACACAAGAGGCTGATATAAATACTCAATCTGCACCCAATACAATTTAAAATGAAATGTTTTCACTACGATTTAACTTGCTTTTGCCTAAATATTAGTATATATTACTTTTATGTCAGTTAAACAAGTGTATTTTGAATTTTGAGCAAACCTTACCTGCATACTGCTGGTGAGAAAAATCAGCGAGACCAGCTTGTTTAAAATGCTTACAGCATTTCACAAGACTTGTGAGAGAGCTTCAGACATACCCTGAAAACTCCACTATTCAGTCAAAGGAACACTCCTGTCCCTCCTTCTTTCTGAATAGAGAGAGAGTAATAGGCAAGATAGAGACCACTAAGGTTCAGTAAGGATAAAAAAGGGGGAAACAATGCCACAGTAACTCTAATGTCAGGATTTAAATACTTTTCACAAAATTTCTTATAAATAAACTGGACCTAAATGTTTAAATGACAAAATTGAATCCACAATAAATGAGAGTTAACAGTGCAAATAAGAGATAATAAATAAGAGATATTATGTATGGCATCTCAATGTGTGAAATCAGTTATTTTTATTTCTAAGATGCATATAAAAAAAAAAAAGATATAGTTCTCCTGCCAAAATATTTTTTAATGAGTTGGGAACTTCTGTTGAAAGTCACTTCTGTTTAGACTTCCAGGGGGTGTGGGATAGGAGGATGTATCACCTACCTTAACTTGATGAGTAAAACATAAAAAAAAACACAACTGATGTTTACATATACTTTTTTTGCCTTGATAAAGGCTAAAATATTAACATATTAAACATACCTTATATTTCTGAATTGTAGAGTACTCTGTATCCCATCCAAGCAATCTCTAGATGGTGAAGTCTAACACTAGAATCTATATGAACATGCAAGGCCATCCGAAGAAGAGATCATACAATAATATCTTTTAAAAAAAACCAGAACATGAACTTGCATATATTTATTCACAAGTCGCAACGTCTAAACATTTTCTCTTAGAGGCAGAGAAGAATCTCTCTTACCCTGCTCCAAATATGCATCATCTTTAGAGTATGAGTAGATCAAAATGTATCAGAAAAAAAAAATGTTTCCATATTTAATTATTGGCAATTTAGAAACAAACAAGAATGCAAAAGCTTAACTTTCATAACCTCTTAAAGAGGTCATTCATTAGAGAAAATTATAGTTTAACAATTTCTAAATTTAAGGTTACACATTTAAATGGACGTTGTACACCACTTTTCATATAACTGCATTTAATAGACACTACTATAAAGAAGAACATGTATAGATGCTGACTAAAAAACCCAGTATAAAAACTTCCAGTTTAGCACTGCTGTTGAGTTTAGGCTGGGCCACCCAGTGAAAGGGGCTGGGGAAACAGGAAGATCAGAACCTTCCCTGCATAGGACAAGACCCTTTAGACAAACAGGAGTAGCAATAGTCTGTAGACCTGGGTCTAAATCTGATACTTTGGGGCTTGGTTAGGAGTCTGCAAATCAGCACAATGTTATTAAAACTATACATTGTTACAAAAACACTTCCAGATGGGCTGTATAAATGGATCATCTATAAAACATTTATGCAGAGAAAAAATATAGAGTACAATGTCCCTTTAAAGCAAGTTGTATCCATCTTAGCCATAAATTTGTCAAGAACCAGCAACATTATCAGGTCCCTTCTAGCTAAATGAATCTGAGGAGAACAAATGCCATAGAACTTTTGGGGAAGAGAAAATAATATGAACAATAGACATTGAGGGATAGATTTATCAAAGTGCGAGCGGACATGATACAATGTAACGTATCATGTCCGCTGCACATCGATAAATGCATACGCTGTCGGCATTTATCATTGCACAAGCAGTTCACCAGAATCATATGCGATTGGGTTGATTTCTGTGCACCACCTCAGAGCAGGCGGATACGTTATGGAGCAGTGACCTTTAGACCGCTGCTTCATAACCTCTGTTTCCGGGAGCCTGAAAGCACCATTCGGTGCTTGATAATTTGGCCCCTGAATCTTGACATTGTTCAACAACAAATAGCTGACATGACCTACCTATCACCATGTATCACTCCATATGTACATGATAGAGGCATAAGTATTGAAGGTTGAGTACCTCATATCATGGCTCAAAGTCATTTATCAGTGACAGCAATTAAACACATTAAGTATTTTTAAATTGAAACGGTTAAAGGGATAGTAAACCCCTTGTAATTACAAGACATTTCTGTTTTGCTATAGAATAACATATAATCAAAGTGTCTTTCAAACAAATTAAAATCCATTACACTGCAGTTGTTTATCAATAGCAAAACTCCATCCACCATTTGACTTATTTGGATGAGTCAATCTGGGTTTTAGTCTGCAAACAACAAGGCTACTCACTTCCATAACTTTAGCATAAAAAACATTGTTTTGCATTAGTTATCAGCCAAAGCCAATTAGGGTTATATATGTAGCAGGGTTAGCTTTGGAACATCCGCAAGGTTCATTTTAGGTGTGAGAATGAGAAAATCCTCATTTTCAGAGCCAAATTACACGAAAAAGAGTCAATTATGTAAGGAATGTATATTGCTAAGTTCTTTCATTACACATAACTGAACATTTTATATAAAAATATTAAGGTGTTTATCGTCTGTTTAAGTTAAAACTATTTAAATTGGATTTTAAAAGTAGCAGTAAATGCAAACAACTGATAGTGTTATATAATTTGCTCATTGGTTGATGAGAACAGCTCCTATGGCTTTATTAGAGGGCAGGAAAAGACTTCTACAAGTAAATAAAAAGTTTTGCTCAGAAATATTCATTTAAAAACAAATAAACTAAACAAAAATCAATACATTTTAAAATACCAAGAAATAAATAATAAACGTTGTTTTGTATTTAATTAGTGAACACTCAGTGGATTATTTTTCTTTAGTAATATTAATAAAAAGACAGTGCTGGCCTGCACACAAAACAATTGTGGCTCCAGATCTAGTAATTCATGTGTTTAACAAGAAATAGAAAGTTTAGAAGGGTTAGGGGCCTATTTATGAAATGCCTGTAGGACATGATCCGACATTGTGGATCATGTCCGACAGACCTCGCTAAATGCGGAGAGCAATACGCTCTCCGCATTTAGCATTGTACCAGCAGCTCTTGTGAACTGCTGGTGCAACGCCCCCCCCCCTGATGATTTGCGGCCAATAGGCCGCTAGCAGGGGGGTGTCGATCGGGTTGAATTGCGACAATGTCTGTCCGCCTCCTCAGAGCAGATGGACAGGTTATGGAGCAGTGTTTCTGTTAAGTCCGAAGGCTCGCCAGAAACACGGGCCCTCAAGCTCCATAAGTAGCTTGAAAAATGGGCCCCTTAGTGTTTTGCACATAAAATTTCAGGATGTTATGCATTTTCTCTAAATGGAATGCAAAAAATAAGGTCTTTGTGTACTTATACCAGGCACATCACACATTGGACCACACCAAACAGATGGCCTCCACTTATACAGCTATAAGCCTAATAGACCTGATGAGATAGAATTTCTCTTGTGCTGCCTTATACTAGCTAGATGCCACATCCGGCCTATCAAGATGCAGGGTCTATTCCCTTACTTATACCAGCTATATATGGTACCACATCAGAATTGGCCACATGCAGAGCCTCAACCCATTATTATGACAGCAATACGTCATAACAGACCTGAAAAGATGCAGGGAACCCACCCCACCTGGATCTCTTACTTTGATGTATTCATGTGCCTGTCCTTCTGGCTGGAAAAAAAATTTTTTGCCCAGAGTGCTGCCTAAAATGAAAAACTGAAAACTATAAAAGGGATAAGATGAAAATGACCTTGGCAATTGGCTTGTTTAAAGAATTGGTTGTTTCTGTGACAAGTAAAAAATAAATGCATTTTTTAACAAAATATACAAAGATATATTCCAACACTTGTATTCACATTCATTTTAAACAAAAGGAGAGAAATTCCCTTCCCTTGAGGTATATCATGGGTAGATGCACTATTATAGAAAAACCCTGATGTTCAAAAGATCTCCGCTCAGATGAAATTATCTAAAATGATCCTCCAACACTGTGAGATCTCTCATGAAATTTTCAAAAGGCAGAATTTGCTATACTTCTCTATGTGAAGGAGAGGCAAGCCCAGTGCAATATAACACTGCATAATAGAGTTCTGCTGCATTTATACTTTGTGCTTTATATTCTATATTACTTTACACTTCAGATTACATTTCATTACATTTAACTTTGCACTTTCTATTTTGTATATTATTTTGATGATTTATGATCCTAATTTGTTAAAATATCATAGAAACTTGCAATTATAAACAGAATTAGTAAAATCACTGCTAGATCTAAATAAAAATGTATTTTAAAATAAAATAGAAAGTGCATAGCTAAAGTCAATAATACTGAAAGGACCCAATCAGAAGTGTACAGTAATATAAAATACAAAACACAAAATGTAAATGTAACAAAACTCTCATATCATGCAGTGTTATATTGCACTGAGCTTGTCTATCCTTCACATACATAAATGAGAAAGATCTTGCTCTCGTGCTGGAGAGTTCCACCCATTTCCTTTTGATCATTAAGTGAGTTCAACCCCTGTAAAGTTTGAACTACAATTTCTCTACAATTTATAGAATCCTTTGAATATCATGGCCTAAGGCCCCAATTCTAAAAAGATCCCTGGGCTGGTGAGATTCTATAAGATTGCTCGCCAGCCCTTTTATTTTGTTTAGCACCCATTTTGCTTTGTTCTTTTGGTATTCTTAGTTTAAAGCTAAACCTAGGTAACCTCATATGCTAATGTCTTAGACCTTGAAGGCAGCCTTTAACCTGAATGCATATTGACAGTTTTTCCCCACTAGAGGGCATTAGTTCATGTGTGTCATAAAGATAAAATTGTGCTCTCGCACGTCAAGTTACCTAGGAGCTAGCACTGATTGGCTAAAATGCAAGTCTGTCAAAAGAACTGAAACAAGGGGGCATTTTGCAGAGGCTTAGATACAAGATAATTTACAGAGGTAAAAAGTGTATTAATATAACTGTGTTGGTAATGCAACACTGGGGAATACAGTGGGAATTTAAAAGACCCCCCCCTTGAAAATAATCAAATTTTGTTGCTTTGCAGCTTGAACTAAAGACAGACACAGCTTTTGTTTACTCAGTTGTATTTACTCAGTGCAACTTATAACATCCAAGTGACAGATACAACACCAACATGTCAGGCAAAAATAAGACAATTCAAAAACAGAATCACTAAGTTGCAAAAATGATCACCCCCTTGTGTCAGTATTTTGTTGAACCACATTTTGCTTTAATTACAGCCTTTAGTCTGTTGGGATATGTCTTTACTAACTTTGCACATCTAGACTGTACAATATTTGCCCACTCTTCTTTGCAGAACTGCTCCAGTTCCGTTACATTTGATGGTGACCCTCACACCCCAGATATTCAATGGGGTTTAAGTCTGGGCTCTGACTGGGCCATGCAAGGACATTCACCTTTTTCTCCTTCAACCACTGTGCGGTCATTTTTTGCAGTGTGCTTTGGGTCATTGTCATGTTGGAAGGTAAACCTTCTTCCCATTGACAACTTCCTGGAAGCAGATTTTCCTCAATAATGTGACAGTATTTTGCCCCATCCATTATTCATTTTACCCTGACAAGTGCTCCAGTGCCTGTTGCAGATAAACACCCCCATAACAGGATATTACCACCTCCATGCTTTACTGTAGGTATGGTGTTATTTGGATGGTGATCTGTATTGGATTTCCTCCAGACATATTGTTTGGTGTTGAGGCCAAATAATTAAATTTTAGTCTCATCTGACCATAACACCTTTTTCCATGTGGCCTCAGAATCTCCTAGGTGTGTTATGGCATAGCTCAGTAGTGACTGGATGTGGCCTTTCTTGAGGAGAGGCTTTTTTTCTTGCAACCCTACCATACAAGTCACATTTGTTGAGAATTTGTGATATTGTTGTCACATGCACACAATGACCACTGTTTGTCATCAATTCCTGCAAATGTTTCAGAGTTTCTGTGGGCCTCTTGGTAGCCTGTCTGACCAGTTTCCTCCTGACTCTTTCATCCAGTTTGGAGCGAAGTCCTGATCCAGAGAGGGTCTGTGTTGTACCGAATACCTTCCACTTCTTATTAATAGACTTCACTGTGGTTATAGGCATTGATGAAGCCTTTGATATTTTCTTGTATTTATCTCCTGACTTGTGCCTCTCCACAACTTTATAACGGAGATCTTTTGACAGTGCCTTGCCACCCATAATTGATTGTTTGTTTCAGTTGCATTACCTGGGACTGAGATGCTCCAGGAAGCCTATTTTCATGCTGAGCTAATCAATATGCCCACAGCTAATCATAGTTGAAGGTCAAATGATGTTGTATGCTGCTGAGAAGGTAATTAAATACACCTGATTGAGTTTAAAGTAATTTTAGGAGGGGATGATCCCTTTTCCAACTCAGTGATTGTGTTTTTGAATTGTCTATATTTTTGCTTGACATGTTGGTGTTATATATTATTAACTTGGATGTTATAAGTTGCACTGAGTAATTACAACTGGATAAACAAAAATGCTGTCTGTCTTTATTTCAGAATACAAAGCAACAACATGTAATTATTTTTAAGGGGGTGATTATTTTCAATACCCCCTGTATATAATAAAGGGATTATCTATCTTTTTAAACAATACAAATTCTGGTGTAGATTTGTATTGGGATTGAGCTAGAACACATGCAATATCTGAACTGGCTAGGGCTTGTTAAGTGTCACGTTTGACTGCATGTTATAAATATGGTCCAAAAAAGTTAAGAGACGAGATCATCACCCTTCACAAACAAGGAGCAGGATACAAAAAGATAGCGAAGGCACTGAATGCTCCTAGAGACACCATTGGAAGCATAGTTCGCAAGTTGAAAGTTAAAGGAGTAGTGGTTACACTACCAGGATGGGGCAGAAAAAAGAAGCTATTAACGGCTACAACCAGATTTCTGAGAAGGCAGATTGAGAAATCCTGCCAAGTGAGTGAAAAAGACCTGCAGCAAGACTTGGTGGCAACAGGCACTTAGGTTTCAGTTTGCACAGTAAGGAGCTAACGGCTAGATTACGAGTTTTTGTCGGTAAGGCTGTGCGGTGTTAACAAACCTTTTTTTCTTACCGCTCACTTAAGCCAATGCTGGTATTACAAGTTTTCTTCAAGCCGGCCTTAGCCTTTAGAAAAGTGAGAGTTGAGCAAAATTTAGCTCCACATCTCACTGTAATACCAGCGCTGCTTACGGTAGTGGTAAGCTGGAAAAACGTGCTCATGCACAATTTCCCCATAGGACAAAATGGGGCTGAGCTGGCTTAAAAAAAAAACTAACACCTGCAAAAAAGCAGCGTTCAGCTCCTAACGCAGCCCCATTGTTTCCTATGGGGAAATTAATTTTAAGTCTGCAACTAACACCCTAACATGAACCCTGAGTCTAAACACCACTAATCTTACACTTATTAACCCCTAATCTGCAGCCCCAGACATCATCGCCACCTACATTATATTATTAACCCCTAATCTGCTGCTCCAGACACCGCCACCACCTACATTATCCCTATGAACCCCTAATCTACTGCCCCCAACATCGCTGAACCCTACATTATATTTATTAACCCCTAATCTGCCCTCCCCAACATTTTCGCAACTATATTAAATTTATTAACCCCTAATCTGCCGCTGCCAACGTCGCTGCCACTATAATACATTTATTAACCCCTAAACCTAAGTCTAACCCTAACACCCCCCTAACTTAAATATAATTTAAATACATCTAAATAAATTTACTACAATTAAATAAATTAATCCTATTTAAAACTAAATACTTACCGATAAAATACACCCTAAGCTTTTAACTAGGTAGAATAGTTATTAAATAGTTATTAAATATTTAATAACTTTCTAGTTAAAATAAGTACAAATTTGCCTGTAAAATAAATCCTAACCTAAATTACAATTACACCTAACACTATACTATAATTAAATTAATTACATAAATTACCTACAATTAACTACAATTAAATAAAATAAACTAAAGTACAAAAAAACCCACACTAAATTACAGAAAATAAAAAAAGAATTACAATTTGTTTTAAACTAATTACACCTAATCTAATCCCCCTAATAAAATAAAAAGCCCCCCAAAATAATAAAATTCCTTACCCTATACTAAATTACAAATAGCCCTTAAAAGGGCCTTTTGCGGAGCATTGCCCCAAAGTAATCAGCTCTTTTACCTGTAAAAAAAAATAAAAAATACCCCCCAACATTAAAACCCACCACCCACACACCCACGTCACTTAAAGAAACCTTCATTCTTCATGCTCCGCGTCGGATGTCTTCAAGATGGACCCGCTGCACTCCGGATGGAAGAAGATAGAAGATGCCGCCTGGATGAAGCCTTCTGCCCATCTGGATGTCCTCTTCTGGCCAGATCGGATGAAGACTTCTGCCCCTCTGGACGTCCATTTGTGCCCGGCTGGGTAAAGATGTCTCAAGGTAGGGTGATCTTCAAGGGGGTAGTGTTAGGTTTTATTAAGGGGGGATTTTGTGGGTTTTAGAGTAGGGTTGAGTGTGTGGGTGTTGGGTTTTAATATCGGGGGGGGGTATTGTTTTTTTTTTACAGGTAAAAGAGCTGATTACTTTGGGGCAATGCCCCGCAAAAAGCCCTTTTAAGGGCTATTTGTAATTTTGTATAGGGTAGGTAATTTTTTTATTTTGTTGTTTTTTTTTTATTAGGGGGATTAGATTAAGTGTAATTAGTTTAAAAAAATGTAATTTCTTTTTTATTTTCTGTAAAAAAAAATTTGTACTTTAGTTTATTTAATTTAATTGTATTTAATTGCAGGTAGTTTAGGTAATTAATTTAATTATAGTGAAGTGTTAGGTGTAATTGTAACTTAGGTTAGGGTTTATTTTACAGGTAAATTTGTACTTATTTTAACTAGGTAGCTATTAAATAGTTAATAACTATTTAATAACTATTGTACCTAGTTAAAATAAATACAAACTTGCCTGTAAAATAAAAATAAATCCTGAGATAGATACAAATGTAACTATTAGTTATATTGTAGCTATCTTAGGGTTTATTTTATAGGTAATGTGACGAACCAAGGTTATCCAACCCTGGGCCAGTCATTTATTTGGCAAAGAAAGGGTTTTCAGCCCCCTTTTACTGTCACCTATAGCTCCAATACTGCCTCAACTTAAAATTTATTAAAGGGAAAATCCTAAGAAAAAAAACAGACTTTACACATTAACTCTAGAAATACAATTTAGCAGAAAATAACCTAAATTATACAGTTCTAATATTCCAGTCTCTTTCAGTAACGTGGTTCAATTATTAGACAAAGGCCAAACTTTATAAAGGAATTATTTATTATGCCAAAAATATTATGCACAATGCATTATTAATAAAAGGTTGTTACAAATAAAATTACACACGCAAACAGTTTTTTTCAAAATAAAAAGAAAAAAATTAGAAACCTTACACTGTACTAGTCTTTGGAATCTGTTACCAGAGAGATGGCATGAAGCAATTGGGTCCTTACTCTGTGTTGTCACAGCCTCCCTTGTAAGAATGAAAATTATTTTACCATTTTCCACAGATCAAGTTGCCTGACCACACCCTCCTGGGTGGGCTAAGAAAACACCCTATCTTTATGACCTTCAATAGACTAATTTCTTGCCTGAAATTATACAATCCATTATAAGTTCTGCTAGGTAACTCAATTTCTATATTTACATATCTAGAACCTTTTAGTTTTATTGGGAGAATCGGTTTGATATCAAATATGCCATAGGTTGTCATATTTACCTTCCTTTAAGGTTATAACAGTTTTAACACACATATGTACATTATATAACAATGTCCTTTCAGTGAACTGGTCAGTTTTGTTATGAAGGGCCTGTTTTGCATCATGCATTCTATTGACAGCCTAAGCCATAAACTTTATCCTGTGTATCTCTGGGACTAAGAGCTTGAGTGGCTTTATGACTCAATGCATACACAATAACATTTGGTGGGGCTATTTAGGAGACTCCTGGCAGTTCAAAGAAAACACAAGTCACAATTCTTCTTGAAAAACAAATAACTAACTGTTTTGAGTTCAAGCTACACAGAATTAACCCCTTCTTAGCTAAATCCTGAGGTTTCCGTGAAAGGTAAGTATTTAATTTCAAATAGGAATAATTTATTTAATAATAGTACATTTATTTAGATTTTTTAAATTATATTTAAGTTAGGGGGTGTTAGGGTTAGACTTAGTTTTAGGGGTTAATTTAATATAGTAGTGGCGACGTGGGCGGCAGATTAGCGGTTAATAAATGTAGGTAGGAGTCGGCGATGTTAGGGATGGCATATTAGGGGTTAATAAAATGTAACTAGTGTTTGCAGGGCGGGAGTGCGACGGTTTAGGGGTTTATATATTTATTACAGTGGTGGCGATGTCTGGTAGGCATATTAGGGGTTAAATAATTTTATTATAGTGTTTGCGATGTGGTCAGGGCCTCGGTTTAGGGGTTAATAGGTAGTTTATGGGTGTTAGTGTACTTTGTAGCACTTTAGTTAAGAGCTTTATGTTCCGGCGTTAGCCCATAAAACTCTTAACTACTGACTTTAAAATGTGTTAGGAGTCTTGCCATGAGAGGGTGTACCACTCATTTTTTCCAGCGATCATAATAGAATAGAATACGCAATCGATGTAAGAGGATTTGCGGTAAGCTAAAATTGCAGGGGAAAAAAGTGAGCGGTACACCTGTACCTGCCTGACTCGTAATACCAGCGGGCGTTAAAAAGTAGCATTGAGACCCCTGAACGCTGCTTTTTAAGGCTAACGCAAGACTCGTAATCTAGGCGATAGTAAACGCAGAAGGTTTCCATGCCAGAACACCAAGATATACACCACTACTGACTCAAAAGCACAAGAACACTCAGCTCCAATACACTCAAAATCATATAAATAAGCCACAGAAGTTTTGGGATTCTGTGCTGTGGAGCGATGAAACAAAACTGGAACTTTTTTGGCCCGATGGATCAACAGTATGTCTGTAGGAAGAAGAATGAAGCATACACTGAAAAGAACACTCAGTTAAAGTGCCATAAAACATTTTGAGTTATCTACATATTATAAAAGGGTCAACTGAGGTAAAACAGTGTGGGGAAAAAAGTGTAAAAAACAAATCTTATAAGTGTTTTAATAAAATGTCCAAAATCTGCAAAATTACTTACACTTTAGTGTTGGCATGTATAGCCTGATTCACCCCCTTAACAGTGTCCTTCTCCAAGCCTTGTAGTCTCAAGTAACAAAGTGTGCATGTGAGGATAATTACTTATGCAAGTAAGGGGGGGGGGTGAGGAGGGTCAGCAGGTACTGCTATCCATGGGGATATTGTCACATGCTTTGTGAAAGCTTCAGCATTATACTGTGCACTGATTTAGTCAGGTGTCATGTGACTGTGCCCCCTACCATGCATGTGCATGAGTGCATTCTGCTGAAGTTATGGCCTGGATAGCACCTTCTATATTTGGAAATGCCCAGGGGAGAGCTTGCTGCAAACAAAACTATGCCTGAATTAAAGAGGTTAATAAGGTTTAAAACTGCATTATATATTTAGAAACTTACGTTAGTTCATACTTTTTCATGTCATTTTAAGTATGGTGGTTGCTCAGTGATGCCCTGGGGCTGCTTTGGATCCTCTGGCACTGGAAACCTGCAGTGTGTGGAAGGCAATATAGATTCATTGAAGTATCAGGAAATCCTAGGAGAAAACATCATGCCAAGAATATAAACACATTAATACACATGTATATACATATATACACACATATATATATATATATATATATATATATATATATATATATATATACATACTTAGATACATATTTGGACTTATATATATACATAATATCCCTTCCCAGTCAAATACCTTGTAATATACCATATCGCTTTAAACCCTTAGAAAACATTTTTATTAATATTTATATAAATAATTATTGATCAGAAAGTGTATATATATGTGTAATAATTTATTTTAATGTATTTATATTGTGATTTGTGTAACTTTTTTTTTTTTTACCCTTACACTTTACGCTAGGTCTTTAGGCACTAAAATCTGATGAGCACAGATATTGTTTCAACTTGTAATATGCACGCTAGTTAGCATAGTTGTGATATTGTTGTGATATTGTTTATTGTGTCCCACGCTTACTATATCGTGTCACTTGCGTTAGATTCAGAAACTATTCTACTGTTCAATTAACTTTATGCAATGCTTGACCACACATTTCTATGTCATTCCTCCATTCATTCAACCAATAAAGACAACACACCAACTGTTGGGCGTGAAAAGGCTGCAGCTTATTTATTAACCAAAACAAATAGCTTAACATTAACTTTCAACACCATTAATCTTCCCTCCTGTTAAAAATCATTCCCACCCACATGGATCACCAAAATCTGCAGCGGAACAAAAAACCTTGCATATTCTACAACCTTCCCAACCCCTTGCCCCCATTTCATACCCCGAACCCCAAACCATCTCAAAACAATTTGGTCTCTCGGCAATCTCAGCTGGACCCCATCTTCTTTCACCTTCGCTGCTATCCTCGCCCGTATACATATGAATGGCCTAACAGCCAACACCTCACTGGATCTGCCAAAGGAAAAGTACAGCGTATCAGCTACCACCCCATTCATAACACCTAACCCGGTCTCACATACCCCGAAATCTTTCAGACCTCCATCTCCCAATTCTCCTCATCACAGCTGGGTCTAGTCCCAAATTTGCCGCCTCAGTGGCTGCCCCGATTCTAAATGAGTGTGACCCGAATTCCACCCCCACAAACCAATTAAAGTCAATGTTTTCCGCATAACCAAAATAAATTGGAACCTTGACAACACCTTGACAACTATTAACTATTTACTAACTACCTAGCTAAAATAAATACAAACTTACCTGTGAAATAAAACCTAACCTGCCTTACACTAAAACCTACCATTAAAAAAAAAAAAACTACCATTACAAAAAATAAAAAAAACCTACCATTACAAAAAAACAAAAACGAAATTATTCAAAAAAATAAAAATGATTCCTATTCTAATACCCTTAAAAAAACACCTCAAAATAAAAAAACCTAATCAAGAATAAACTACCAATGGCCCTTAAAAGTGCCTTTTGGGGGGTCCCTTAAAAAGGGCCTTTTGTAGGGCATTGCCCTGAGTTAAACTGCTCTTTTGCTCCAAAAAAATACAAACACCCCCTAACACTATACAAACCCCTCATTTGAACAGCCAATAGAATGAGAGCTCAAGTCTATTGGCTGATTGGAACAGTCAATAGGATTTTAGGAGCTCTAATTCCTATTGGCTGATTCAAATCTTTCAGCCAATAGGAATACAAGGGACGCCATCTTGAATTAAGTCACTTGCATTGAAGAATCAGTATATGGCGGCGAGCTTATGAAGAGGATGCTCCACGCCGGAAGTCTTCAGGATGGACCCACTCCACGCCGGCTGGATGAAGATCGAAGAGGCTGTCTGGATGAAGACTTCTTGCTGCATGGATGAGGACTTTTACATTTCCCAAACTCTAATCTTAAAAAAAAAACACCCAAAAAACCCTTAAAAAACCTAACTGATAGAATTCTATCATCCAATCGGAATTCAAGGGACGCCATCTTGGATGATGTCATTTAAAGGAACCTTCTTTCAGCAAGAAGAAGTCGATTGAAGAGGATGCTCCGCACCGGATGTCTTGAAGATGGAGCTGCTCCGCTCCGGATGGATGAAGATAGAAGATGCCGTCTGGATGAAGACTTCTGCGGGCTTGGATGAAGACTTCGGCTGCTTGGATGAAGACTTCTGTGGGCTTTGATGAGGACTTCTGCCGCTTCAATGTATGTCGGGTCTTCAAAACTGTAAGTGGATCTTCGGGGGTTAGTGTTAGGCTTTTTTAAGGGTTTATTGGGTGGGTTTTATTTTTAGATTAGGGGTTTGGGCAATTGAAAAATAGCTAAATTGGGAGCTTAGTTTTTTTAGTTAGTATTTTATTTGGGGGGTTGGTTGTGTGGGTGGTGGATTTTACTGTTGGGGGGTGTTTGTATTTTTTTTTTACAGGTAAAAGAGCTGATTTAAGGCTAGGGTTTTTTTTATTTTGGGGGGCGGGTTTTTTTTTATTTTGATAGGGCTATTAGATTAAGTGTAATTAGTTTAAATATCTGATAATTTCTTTTATTTTGTGTAATTTAGTGGGGGTTTTTTTGTAATTTAGGTAATTGTATTTAATTTAGGTAATTTATTTAATTGTAGTGTAAGGTTAGGTGTTAGTGTAAGATAGGTTAGGTTAGGTTTTATTTTACAGGTAAATTTGTATTTATTTTAGCTAGGTAGTTAGTAAATAGTTAATAACTATTTAGTAACTATTCTACCTAGTTAAAATAAATACAAACTTGCCTGTGAAATAAAAATAAAACCTAAGCTAGTTACAATGTAACTATTAGTTATATTGTAGCTAGCTTAGGGTTTATTTTACAGGTAAGTATTTAGTTTTAAATAAGAATTATTTAGTTATTAATAGTAGTATTTATTTAGATTTCTTTTAATTATATTTAAGTTAGGGGGTATTAGGGTTAGACTTAGGTTTAGGGGTTAATACATTTAGTATAGTGGCAGCAACGTTGGGGGCAGCATATTAGGGGTTAATAACTGTAATGTAGGTTGCGGCGATGTTAGGGCCAACAGATTAGGGGTTAATAATATTTAAGTAGTGTTTGCGATATGGGAGTGCGGCGGTTTAGGGGTTAATATGTTTATTCTAGTGGCGGCGATGTCCGGAGCGGCAGATTAGGGTTTAATAATTTTATTTTAGTGTTTGCGATGTGGGAGGGCCTTGGTTTAGGGGTTAATAGGTAGTTTATGGGTGTTAGTGTACTTTTAAACACTTTAGTTATGAGTTTTATGCTATAGCTTTGTATTGTAAAACTACTGACTTTAGAATGCGTTACTAATCTTGCGGGATAGGCTGTTCCGCTCACTTTTTGGCCTCCCAGAAAAAGCTTGTAATATTGGCGCTATGGAAGTCTCATGGAAAATAGGCTTTACGCAAACTGCGTAAGTTAATTTGCGTTAAAGGGCCATAATACCCAAATGTTAAACACTTGAAAATGATGCAACATAGCTGTAAAAAGCTGACTATGTAAAAAAGAAAGATATTTTACCTCAAAAGTCCCTCAGTAGCCACCTCCCATTGTAAAGGATTTCTAAGCAGCATTTTAGTATGTCTGTCCTGGGACAGCTGAAAGGATGAGCCTCGTGAACTCTCATATTATTTCACCAATCAGGTAAAGGAAGCTTACTAGGAAATCTCATGAGAGTTAAGTCAAATCTCATGAGATCACAGTAAGAGTTCATGACCTCAGCACTGCTGATGCTGATTGGCTGCTGTTCATTTCTTCATTTTTTTTTTTTTTTTTTACCTGCAGCTGGGATCAGCTGAGTATAACTTTTTACACAGAACTTACTCAGCTGAGCTGAGGAAATTGTGAGGTAAAATATCTTCCTTTTTTACATAGAGATCCTGAGGTGATATTTTCCTGTCAGCTTTTTACAGTTATACTGCATCTGTTTCAAGTGATTTAACATATGAGTATTATGTCCCTTTAAGGCCAAAAAAGTGTGCAGTGCCCATAAATCTGCAAGGCTTGTAATACCAGCAGTAGTGAAAAAGCAGCGTTATGAGCCTTAACGTTGCTTTTTTACTCATACCGCAAAATTCGTAATCTAGCCGAAAGATAGCAAGATAATGGAGAAAAAATTATTATTGGAGTAAATTAGAAAGATGCTTAAAATTGCATGCTCTATCTGAATCATGAAAAATGTGTCCCTTTAAGTATAAACCACTGCTTAGTGCTTTTTCATTTCTGCAAAGAAACAGGTTGCTTTATATACCTTTAATTTAGGGTTAAAGGGCCACAATCCTCGTTATTGGGCTACAAACCTAGTTTTAACAATTTTGCTCAGAAATGTACTTTTGGACAATCATAGCAAACAGCCACTGGTATCCACTGTCACTTATTGACACACATAAAGTGAGCTGGCACTAAAAAAACAGGTGTATGAATTTGATCAGTTCTCTAGCTTTTTTGTAGCACCTCCAATATAGCAATCTGCATTTTATTCTAGGTCATATTTTGCTAAATATTTCACTGTTTATTTTTGTCTGTGTGAAATATGACCAGTAAATATGTTCTAGAAATATAACATTATTTTATACTTTGTAGTGATACATTTTTTATTTGTTAATATTCAGAAATATACAGAGACAATCAGGGAGAAAATAAGGCCTAAATATCTATATTTTACTCATCAAAAATAATATAGTTACTTTCCTAAACAGTAAGACAAGGAAAATAAATATTCCCAGGAACCTCTTTGAAATGGATTACCAATGAAATGAATAAAAATAAAAAAAATACCAAAGGTTTCTCATTTCGGTAAACAAATAATTTGTGAGCAATATGAGCACAGACCACAAATAGAGCGAAGAATTAAATGTGCCCCTAGCTGACTAGCATATACATATATCATTGGTCTGCTGTAATGAAGATTACCTGATAAAGATCACAATATGACAGGTTTCCTTTTGCATTGGCTGCTGAACAGCCAGAAACTGTTTTCTGCGGCCAGCCAACTATTGATCCTGTTCCCTCCTGTCAGTGATGCAGTTAATGGGAATTCCAAAGGCAAATAAAAGCTACATTTTGTCTTCATTTTCATCTGAAATATGAGCTGGTCCTTTGTATTCCAGACAGTCATTTATTACTCATTTTCTTTTATTGATGTTTATGAGCTGAAACATAAAATGATTTTCAAATGCAGTTTAATTGAAGCAGCAGTTGACATTGTGACCATGATTACTGATGCATTATCAGCTGAGTTAAGTCTATGAAATAGGATTTTGTTTCATTGCCAGTTTTTTTTTTTATAACTGTATTTAATATGCAACTATGTTTAAGGGTTTTGACAGAAAAAAAGAGAACAAGGGTAAATTTCCCCCCGAATATAACACTGTCTTTCATTATCTGTGTTTCAGTGGGCTTAATTTCTAATGCTGCAGGTTTTTAAAACTATTTTCCTTTGTCAACAAAAAAATTTAATTAGCTTGTGCTTGTGTTGGAGGAACAGTTTCTGCAAACAGCAAAATGAGAGGATGAGGTAATCAATTCATTTGCAAAATTGTTAGAACAATCAATATACCAAGGAAGTATTTTTATAAGCAGTTATTAACTCATAAGCTACAGTATATCTCATCTCATTTCAACAACAGCTGAGGTCTGCATCTTCCCCAAGAGACCCCTGCAGGTCCTATTATGAGAATCATAAATAATATGTGCTAATGAGATATGAATTGATTATGTTGGAAAAGCTGACATTTTCATCCATCATTGTAAATGATGTTTAACAATGGATTACCAGCCAGTAATTCCTCTGATATGAGATTAAATAAAATAGCAGGCTGTTTCAGAAGGCTAGCTCTAGGAGATGGCAATAAATCTGCTCAATTACTGTATTACCAATCCGTTTTTCACTGCTAAGGATATTATTATTTCATTTAGACTTGTTCATGCATCATAGATTATTTTATTTCAGTCAGTCAATGAGGGAAACTGCAGTATTTTATTCACTGAGCTACAGAGAACTGTGGCTTGAAAGACTACAGTAAATGTTGCCCAGCATGCCTCTAATATATATATATATATATATATATATATATATATATAGAAGTGCACTCAAAGGAACGAAAAACCATCTCAATACCATTGTTAGCCTGTTCTATGGCGATTTACCACCTGGGTGCAAATTCTTTTAGTCCAGTAAAGCTTTTCCCAGAGTATAACTTTCCTGTAGTATATCACTCTGATCCCGCCTATTACGGTCAGTCCAGCACCTAAATACCAGGCAATTCCTCTCTGAACAAGGAACACAGCAACCCCAGACAATCAGACTTCATTGGGCCTCGTCAGTGAGGTGTAGCCATATTCCTCTAAGCACACTGAGCAAGGAGTCAACATCTGGTTTCCCCTTTTTTCCCATAGGGAGACTAAATACATACAGAGAGAAGTGCACTCACAGAAACGAACAACCAGCTCAATACCATTGTTAGTCTACTCAGCCATAGAGTGTATAATGCATGTTTGAAGGGACACAGAACCCAATTTTTTTCTTTCATGATTCAGATAGAACATGCAATTTTAAGCAACTTTCTAATTTACTCCTAATATCACATTTTCTTCATTCTCTTGGTATCTTTATTTGAAATGAAAGAATTTAAGTTTATATGCTGGCCCATTTTTGGTGAACAACCTGGGTTGTTCTTGCTGATTAATAAGAATTTGGCGGCCCTGCTAATTTTGGTGAGAAAGTGAGAGAAAAAAATTGGGTTCAGTGTCCCTTTAATGCACCATGCATTTCATATATGTATGTGTATATATATATATATATATATATATATATATATATCCAACAGTCAGAGCACTTTCAGAAACGGGAAAGTTTCATCTGAAATATGAGCTGGTCTTTTGTATTCCCGTCATTTATTACTCATTTTCTTTTATTGATGTTTATGAGTTGAAACATAAAATGATTTTCATATGCAGTTTATTTTTTTTTGTTTCATGATTCAGATAGACAATGCAATTTTAAGCAACTTTCTAATTTACTCCTATTATCAAATTTTCTTCATTCTCTTGGTATCTTTATTTGAAATGCAAGAATATAAGTTTAGATGCTGGCCCATTTTTTGTGAACAACCTGGGTTGTTCTTGCTGATTAATAAGAATTTGGTGGCCCTGCTAATTTCGGTAAGAAAGTGAGAGAAACAAATTGGGTTCAGTGTCCCTTTAATGCACCATGAATTTCATATATATATGGTGTGTGTATATATATATATACTGTATATATATATATATATATATATATATATATATATATATATATATATATCCAACAGTCCGAGCACTTTCACAAACAGGAAAGTTACAGGACCAGGGTGCTAAGAGACATCAGACAAAGGTACAAGCACTTGCTGGATTTAAGTCTCTCAAAACTGTATTCCAGTGATGTTTTGGAGTTGTCATCCTCAGACAAAATCAAATGTGCAAAAATGTGTTTAAAACATATGCAAACAGCTCCCCCCATCCCCAACACATCCAATCAGTGGTAAATTTGCTAATACATACAAGTGTGTACGTTAAATATGACAATCAAGATAAAGCATTAAATCTGTATGTGTCTACTTATATGTGTCTTAAATCATCAAGCGAAATTCAGGGATACAACTAAACATTAAAAAATGTGCATGTAAACCAATACTAACAAACATCAGGTCAAAATGCAATTGATGCTTGTTTTCCTCTCAAAATAAAAGGGGGGGGTGGTAATATAAACCAATAAGGAACAGGCTGACCTATAGCATTAAACAGTCATACCACTCACAAATAATCTATATACATAATAATGATCATGCATGTAGCAGATAGATAAAGTGTCCAACTGTAGGCTTAATCAAAAAACACCAAACTTCGTCTATCATCTTCTGTCTGGGAATCGTTCTGTCTGGTGGTGGGAGGGGGTTTACTACACTCACTGCATTCTCCACAACCTAACCTGTGCCCACCACATCCAGCAACAGCATCAGATTATTATCATATTGTTAACAACACTGGCACTAATGTATCTTGTCATTCAGTTGTATTTAACACTGGACTGACCAGCATTAAAACAAAGCAACAGCTGGTTCAACAATGACCAATGTTATTAAAATATAGCATTATTACAAATCATTATAATTAAGTGTATAGTCTGTATGATCCTGTCACCCAGACATCACTAAAGGGGGCGTGTACTCTGTAGGGGTTGGCTCAATCCACCAGTCACAGGGTGCTATTAAAGAAAAGGTTACTGTTAAAAACAGATTGCTATTAGAGAAAATGCAAAAGAGCAAGAAAAACAGGTTGTTATTAAAGAAAAAGAAAAAACAGGTTGCTTATTGAAGCAAAGACAGATTATAGGTTGCTCTAAAGACAAAAAAAAATAAAAAATAGAAATAATAATACAATCACCTATATCTAAAAGTCATAAATATAACAGCAGCACATCAGGGGAATAAAATCACATCAACACAAGGGTTAATAAAAGAACCAATTACATAGAATACCTAAATACTTAAAAAAAACTAAACAACTTCCCTAACTGTTCTAATCAGACCATATTACCCTATCAAACAACAAAAAAAAAACCATATCACTTAAAGGGACACTGTACCCAAAAAATTTCTTTCGTGATTCAGATTGAGCATGAAATTTTAAGCAACTTTCTAATTTACTCCTATTATCAAATTTTCTTCATTCTCTTGGTATCTTTATTTGAAATGCAAGAATGTAAGTTTAGATGCCGGCCCATTTTTGGTGAACAACCTGGGTTGTCCTTGCTGATTGGTGGATAAATTCATCCACCAATAAAAAAGTGCTGTCCAGAGTACTGAAACCAAAAAAAAGCTTAGATGCCTTCTTTTTCAAATAATGATAGCAAGAGAATGAAGAAAAATTCATAATAGGAGTAAATTAGAAAGTTGCGTAACATTGCATGCTCTTTCTGAATTACAAAAGAAAAAATTTGGGTTCAGTGTCCCTTTAACATCATCATAAAATGTGTCAATGAAAAATGCTAGAGAATGGGGACACTAAGAAATTTGCCTTAACGGCATAAGCAAACTGTATCTATTAGACTTCATACCCCACCATACCTATAAAGCAATCTGTATAAAAATAAGTTAATCAACCTGTAAGAATAACAATAGTTAAAGGGACAGTCTACACCAGAATTGTTATTGTTTTAAAAGATAGATAATCCCTTGTTTACCCATTCCCTAGTTTTGCATAACCAACACAGTTATATTTATATATTTTTTTACCTCTGTGATTATCTTGTATCTAAGTCTCTGCAGACTGCCCCTTTATTTCAGTTATTTTGACAGACTTGCAGTTTAGCCAATCAGTGATGGCTCCCAGGTAACTTCACGTGCACAAGCACAGTGTTATCTATATGAAAAACATGAACTAACACCCTCTAGTGGTGAAAAACCTGTTAAAATGCATTCTTAAGAGGCAGCCTTCAAGGTCTAAGAAATTTGCATTTGAACCTCCTAGGTTAAGCTTTCAACTAAGAATACCAAGAGAACAAAGAATGGTGATAAAAGTAAATTGAACAATTGTTTCAAATTACATGCCCTATCTGAATCATGAAAGTTTTTTTTTGGACTAGACTGTGCCTTTAAGCATGAAAAGTTGGGTTAAAAAAAAAAAAATGCTAATCTATATTGGTATTCAGAAAATTTGAATGTAATGTCCCCAATCTGTGGATCCGTTCAGCTTCTATCTGCAATAACCTTTGATTCCTATCACCTCTTCTTCTCAAGGGAGGAAAATGGCCAATCAGCATGAACCTTAAATCTTTCACGGTATGATGTCTATCCAAGACATGTCTTGCTTCTGGATGGAAGTGTTTCCGACATAAAAACAACCACAAATATAACTCAAAAGATATACGTTGTACTTGGTAGAACAAGTCAAATTATACTTAAAGGGATACTAAACCCAATTTTTTTTCATGATTCCGATAGACCATGCAATTTTTAAACAACTTTCTAATTTACTCCTATTATCAACTTTTCTTCGTTCTCTTGTTATCTTTATTTGAAAAAGAAGACATCTAAGCTAAGGAGCCAGTCAATTTTTAGTTCAGTATGATGGACAGCACTTGTTTATTGGTGGGTGCATTTAGCCACCAATCAGCAAGCACAACTCAGGTTGTGAACCAAAAATGGGACTGCTTCTGAACGTACATTTTTGCTTTTCAAATAAAGATAGCAAGAGAATGAAGAAAATTTGATAAAAGGAGTAAATTAGAAAGTTGCTTAAAATATCATGCTGTATCTTAATCATGAAAGAAAAATGTGGGGTTCAGTGTCCCTTTAATATTGTACTTCTTATTAGTGTGATGGTGACAAAAAGATACTCCTTGTAACATGCTGTTACAGGTGGTAAAGCTGGCGCAGCAATAACACCCCAACTTTTTTAATTGTAGAAATGTTTCCTTATGGTAACAGTAGATGGGGTCAGTTAACATCATCAGGTCTTTTAAGGCTGCATATAAACAAGGAGAAAAAAGGGGGGGGGTTTAATATAAGCCAATAAGGAACAGACTGACCTATAGCATATAACAATGTTTAGTTTACAGATTTAGGGCTAGATTTCAAGTGGAGTGCTAATTAGCCCATTTGAGGGAGCATGATAATTAACCAGCCATTACAAGTGGCTGGTTATTGCTATCGCATGCTCGCTGTAACAATTAGCACTCCAAAAATTAACCAGAGATACGATCTATGGTTAATTTTCTAAAAGTGTCCAAAATGTCCTCAAAATAGACGGCAATATAGTTTTATATTTAAAAAAAAATAGCTTTTTTTTTTAAAAAAAAAAATATATTTTTTGAAAACATTTTTCTTAACTTTTTTTTCTTTTCAGATCCCCAAGACTTACACTGTTGGAAATGTTAGCCGATTACCTTTCCAACAATGGGTCTTGGGGGTCTGTAGCTGCTCAGATGCCTGACATACAGTGATAGCCGGGGTAGGAGTGGTTGGAAGGCCCCAGATCTCCCTCAAGGTGGGAGAGTGCTAGCGACGGCTCTGAGACGTAATTAGCACCAGAGTGGGAAACTCTGCGACGGCTCAGAACCATTGTTAGCACTCAAAGGGTTAAAGTTGGTGGGAATGGGGTGTTAGAAAAAAAAAACGACACTTAAAAGTGCATTTAGATTGCGGCCTATAGGAACTGTGTGTTCCTAGTAAATATATATGCATATGCTTATACAGGTAGCCCTCAGTTTACGCCGAGGTTAGGTTCCAGAAGGAATAGTTGTAAATAGAAACCGTTGTAAATTAAAACCCAGTTTATAATGTAAGTCAATGGGAAGTGAGGGAGTTAGGTTCCAGGCCCCTCAAAATTGTAATAAGTAACACCTAATACATTATTTTTAAAGCTTTGAAATGAAGAATTTAAATGCTAAACAGCATTATAAACCTAATAAAATAATCACACAACACAGAATATATAATCAAACTAAGTTTAATGAACAAAAACATTTGCTTAACAGCATTATAAATCTAATAAAATAATCACACAACATAGAAAATATAATCAAACTAAGTTTAATGAACAAAAACATTTTTTTACTTGCATTTTTCTGCAAACAGTTCTCTGCATTGTTAGCATGTTAGATAATATTGTCTGCAGCTATTCTATGCATTCCAGTCCAGACTGATATATAGGCACCCTGACCCTCAAGCAGCTGGGCAGGAAGATAAAAGGGAAGTGGCTGCTAGATCTTGTTCCTTTGAAAGCGGCTCGATAGCTCAAGTCTGGTTACACTGATTAATTTCAGCCTGCATTGCTTGCATATCTTTGCTGCAACACAAGCGGACAGCTCAACCTACTGGCCTGCCCTTATTTTAATCAAGCACTGCTTCTCAGTGCTTTGCAATAGCAGTCACATGACTGAAAAAAAGGGCGTTATTCTGAAATGGCGCAAATTGAACCGTCGTAAACCGAGGGCCACTTGTATACATATATATTAATGTGTTAATATGTGTATATCCCATATTAACACATAAAAATATATGTTTATAGGCATATACATATATATTTACTAACTGCTGCGCTACTTACCTCTTCGCTGTGTGAGGTTCTGATGCCGTCTTATGGAAGCGCGCTCTCATGAGCAAAATGATTCCCAGTAAAGCAATCACAAACTCACGTTCGCATCGATGTAAACTTGTAATACCAGTGCACATTAGTGCTATTATTAGCACATTTACCACTGATTGGATGTGTAGGGGTAAGTGGAGCTGTTTACATATATTTTAAACACAGTTTTGCACATTTGATTTTGTCTGAATACAGTTATGAGTGATTTAAATGCAGTGAGTGCTAGTACCTTTGCCTGATATAAATAAATATATAAAGTTAAAGGCACACTAAAATATCAATGGTAGCTCCAGCTAGATATTAAGTACATGTGTAAACGAGAGGGTAAGAGCCGTCAGCAAAAGCAAGAACAAAAGCAACCTCAGTCATTTGAAAAAGCAGCATATATACAGAATGACAGTCTGTGAGAATTAAAACACACAAAGGGATTCGTACAGCCAATGATCTCCACACTGGCCAGCAAACAAGGGACACTGGAAAGGACTTCCTGAGGCTTACCAACCCGTCAAACGGCTCCTCACAGTTCACTTGAGTGTAGCCCAGTCTGAACTCCTGGTCCTCACGCCTCCTCTTCAGATCCTGTTATGGCATACACCAGAAAACTCTCCTTCAGTGACTGCAAATGTGGCACTTCTCATATTGCATAGAAATCCGTAGTAGACATAGGTCCTTAGCACTTCCTGCTTGCTGCCTGAGAATGCTATGCTCCAATAGGCTGAAACCCTTTTCTGCTCCAGTCGGAGTGTGTGAAAAACGATCCAGTACAAGCTATAGATTTGAGGTGCCAGGCTCAGGGAGAAAAGTTTATAATACAAAAAAGGAGACAGCCGGCACCCTCTTCAATAAATAAAAACGATCTTTAATTGTCACATATTATATTAAAATAGAGAACAAACAGCCAGATAACGTTTGACATGTTTCGGCTTGGTAGCCTCAATCATAGACGTATCTGATTAAAAACCACATCTGATATTTAAAATAAATACTGTAAGCCCATTGGGCCATTACATTAAAGACGTGATTAGAATAAGCATGTCCAATTATTAAAGCCTCTCCCATTTAACCCCTGTGTACATATTCAAAGTGGAGTCATATTAACATATGTAGAGGATTGACTTATATTCATTAACCCACTACGGCTCACAGATAATGAAAAATACAAAAACACTACTGAATAATTAGTAAAATGACATAACAATATTATAAATATAAAATCTAATCAAACAAATAAAAACCATCTCTCCATCAGTCAAAATATATACCGCATCAAATAGATTGACAGTAAATATTGGGTAGCAAAATGTCATAGTATGTATATTTGTTATTATTTTAATTTGATGAAAATTGGTAAATTTATACCATTGTGACATAAACAGATTCTGAGCATTTGTTAGCTAAATCATACCACCATGTCATAAACAGAGTGAATAATGGGGACAATATGGATGTTAGTTTATTTTCTCATTCATCAAAACATTCAGCCATTTTTTCCCTGATGGATTAAATACTCAAGGTACACTAAGCCAAAAAATAGTTAGCAACATATCCTAATGGGAAATGGCTGTCAGGAGGTGAATAAACAGACAAACAATCTTATTTTGCATCTCATTTTGCATCATCTAACAGTGTTCAGGGTATAAATTCAGGATAATAAGGCTCAGAGTAATAAGGTTAGTCTGTCCCCAAAAGGTAGGGGTGATTCTCATTGGTGATAAGTCCTGTTAAACCTTACGGGAGATCTTGGCTCTAACTGGCCTCTATTCCCAGTAATTGATTACATCATATGTACTGTTAAAGCCTTTGGGAACCCTTGTTCCCAAGGTAAAAATCCAAAATGTTTCTCGCTTATGTAACAGTTTTAGGGTATCACCCCCCAGTTTAGGTGTCTTAAGACTCTCATTAACCATCCATTTAAAGGTAGCATTATCATTTTGATGTACCATATTAAAATGTTTAGCCAAATCAGAACTGTGTTTAGATCCTTTTATGTCGGAGAGATGTTGCCTAATCCTCTCTCTTACCTCACGGGTGGTTCAACCCACATATTGCTTGTTATTTCAGCAACACCAGATTAGGTAGGCAACATTTTTACTCCTACAATTTACACAAGATGTAATAGAAAATTCCCTGCCAGTACTCGTACTTGTAAAACTAGCCCTTTTGTCAATGTGGCTAAAGGGTATACAAGGACCATATTCACATTTGCCTCTATTTTTTAACCAGGCGCTACCTGTGTGTTTTTTTCATATCTCGCTAGGTGACAACATTTTAACAATGGTTGCCCTTCTCCTTTATGAGAAGCGACATCCCTGTTCAACCACTTTACACAACTGATTATCAGCTGTGTGCATTGGCAAATGCTTACGTATGATTTTGCAAATATTTTCGTAGTCTGTAGAATACTGAGTAACGAAGGTAACAGGTTGTCTACCTGAGTATCTCCCTGATGATTGAGTATTTTTATGTTCTGCATCTTCAAAAGATTAGTTCTGTCCAAATTCTCAACTTTCCTTTTCGCTCTCATAATGACCTCTTTTTGGTAACCCCTTGCTATAAGTCTATTAACCAAGTCCTCACTCTGCTTGTCAAAATCTGTTTGGTTAGAACAGTTTAGTTTAGTACGTATAAACTGACCCTTCACAATTTCAAAGGGTACCCTTCTTGGATGACAACTTTTGCTGTGAAGCAAAGTGTTGCCGGATATAGGGTTTTCTATAAATTCCTATAAATTGTGGTGTCTACTTGTTGTTTATTTGTATTAGCCACCAAGATGACATCCAAATAATTAATTTGTAAAGGTACATTATAACCCCCAAGGATTCGTATTCCAAAATTCAACAAAGACCATGGCCTCCTTTTCACTGCCTGACCACACAAATATCAGATCATCGATATAAAAAAATAAATGATATATATGTATTAGGGTGACAAGATGTCCTGTTTTTAACGGAATTGTCCAGTTGTTTTTTTTAACACTCTGTCCCTTTGTCCCTAGAAGTTTATGAAGGGATCTCCCATTTTTTTTATCATGTTTATTTTAAAAAAAAATTATATGTGTAACACTCGCGATAGTATTATTTTTATGTCAGTCTAGGTAGTTGATTTGCATAGAGAGAGCATTGAAGATCAGAGAGATATCAAACATTAGAGAAAGAGTTGAAATGCAGAGACGGGCTAACCAGCAGAGACAGGGGTAACCAGCGGAGACAAGGCTAACCAGCAGAGACAAGGGTAACCAGCAGAGACAGCGGTAACCAGCAGAGAGAAAGAGAGAGTTGAACAGCAGAGAGATTACTCTGTGAGTTTATGGTTAATAACAACTAATATATTTTAGTGTGAATATTATATTTATATTTCTACATATGTTAGGATTTGTGAGAAGTAGAAGAAACACCATTTGAAATATAAAATAAAGAGGACAATGAATAAAGTCTTCTGTCTAACCAATTTAATAAAGAATACATTAAGACGGGCAGGAATTACAGTTGATTGTGCTTGGCACATATTGTTATCTGTTTTCAGTACTGTTGCATGTAAAGTTATAATTAATAACAGTCAGGTAGATTACGAGTTATGTGCGCAATAGGGTTTTTAATGAACGAAACAAAAGTTGCGTTATTACACCCTCCACAGCGCAGCCATTACAAGTTTTGAAACAGCCGGCTTGTACGTGCGATATGGTTGCGTTGAGCTCCATAGACATCAATGGGGAGAGCGGGTTAGAAAAAATCTAACACTTGCGATTTGCGGAATGAAAATCTCCGTAACGCAGCCCCATTGATGTCTATGGGGGGAAAAAAGTAACGTTTAAACCAAACACCCTAACATAAACACTAAGTCTAAATACCCCTAATCAGCTGCCCCCGACATCGCCGACACCTACATAATGTTATTACCCCCTAATCTGCGGCTCCTGACATCGCTACCACCTAAATAAATCAAAAAATAACAAACAAAATTATCCAAAATAATAAAAATGATTCCTATTCTAATATCCTTTTAAAAAAATAAAAAAACCCACTCCAAAATAAAAAAACCTAATCTTTAATAAACCACTAGACTTGTGCACGGCCGAAAAATTTGTTTCGGTTCAGTTCGGATCGATTCGGATGTTTTCGAATTTTGGTTTGGATCGATTCGAATTCGAAAAAATTTGAATGAATTTGTTTCGGATTCGTTTCGGATTCGAATAAATTCGGCTGGATTCGGTTCGGTTCTATTCGGAAATTCGGAATTTCGGTATGTGTTAGGTGGGATTTGCTGTGTATTAGACTGGTATTATGTACTGTATATTAGGTGTAACCCATAGCAGAGTGATATAACCTAATATAATGTACAATACTAGTGTAATCCATGGCCATCCAAATGTAACGAATAAATCCGAACTAATTTGTATTTATTCGGTAGATTCGGTACTACCGTAATTCGGAAATTCAAATCGATCCGAATCTCCGAATTTAACAAATTCGTCCGAATTTCGATTTGGAACTAATCGAACCGCACATGTCTATAAACTACCAAGGGCCCTTAAAATGGCCTTTTTGTGGGCCCTTAAAAGGGCTTTTTGTAGGACATTGCCCTAAAGAAATCAGCTCTATTCCTACAAAAGAAAAACAAACACCCCCTAACAGTATACAAACCCCCACCCCCCAAACACACAAAATAAAAATAAAGTAAAACCTAATCTACCCATTGCTCTGAAAAGGGCATTTGTATGGGCATTGCCCTTAAAAGGGCATTCAGCTCTTTTTACTGCCCTTTAAAGTGCATTTAGTTATTTTATGAAATGCCCAATCCCTAATCTTAAAATAAAAGCCCACCCCAAAACGGAAAAAAACATTACACAAAATAACAAACAAATTATCCAAAATAATAACATTTATTCCTATTCTAATACCCATTTTTTTAAAAAACACCCCAAAATAAAAGAAACCTAATCTAGAATAAACCACCAATAGCCCTTCAAAGGGCCTTTTGTAGGGCATTGCCCTAAGTTAAACAGCTCTTTTACCTGAAAAAAAAATACAAAGACCCACTAGCATTACAAACCCCACCCCCCAAACCCAAAAAATAAAAAAAACTATCTAAAAAACCTAATCTACCCATTGCCCTGAAAAGGACATTTGTATGGGCATTGTCCTGAAAAGGGCATACAGCTCTTTTGCTGCCCTTAAAAGGGCAGTCAGCTCTTTTGGCATTCAGTTCTTTTAAGATTGCCCACCCTAATCTAAACCCCCCCCCCCCCCCAAAAAAAAAAAAACGTAAAAAATCTAACACTAATCCCTCTTTAGGTACTCACAGTTGTTGAAGTCCTGCTTGAACGATCTTCATCCCAGCGGCTCCATTTTCATCCAGGCGGCATCTTCAGCCAGACGGCTCCATCTTCATCATCGCAGGACCAGCATCTTCTTCATTCCTGAGGAGGCTGAGCTGCGATGCAAAGGTCCAAGGCGGAGGTCCAAGGCAGAGGTCCAGGCGGAGGTCCAGGCAAAGGTCCATCGATCTGACTTTGAGATCCTCTTCATGCGATCATCCGCCGCACACTGAGGATTGAAATACAAGGTACCCCTTTTATACTGGGGGTACCATTGCATTCCTAATGGCTGAAAAATTTGAATCAACCAATAGGAATTAGGGCTGCTAAAATCTTATTGGCTGTTCAAATCATCCAATAGGATTTTAGCAGCTCTCATTCTATTGGCTAATTATAAAATCCTAATTAGACCAAGTAAAAAAAACTGTTATTACTTATTTTGCCCACTTTTTTTGTAATTTAAGCCTAAAAACTGACTATTTTCCAGTTTTTAAAACCAAAGGAGCACATGAATTAGGCTTAAACCTTTCACATATCTATCTCATTTGTAGTCTGTTGTCTTAACATTTCTGCTGAAGCCAAACAATTGAGACCTTGTTAGCACAATGACAACACCAAGCCCTGTCTTCTGCAGACTCAAGTCTGGATAGGCTTCTCTATATAAGGCAAGTGGTGGGAGGAATTTGACCATTGCAAATCAATAACAGCAAACAAGGAGTTCATCTGTTCAAATTATGTCCAGGCTCTGCTGATATGTTAATCTGTGGGATAACTGCATAACAGTTGTGACATTACAGTGTTCACTTATCCCTTAAAGGGGCATCAAATCCCAAGTTGTTCCTTCATGATTCCAATAGAGCATACAATTTTAAACAACTTTACACTTTTATTATAAATTTTACTTCATTTTCTTTGAATCCTTTATTGAAGGAGAATTAATGCACTACTGGAAGCAAGCCAATAATAAAAGACCTATGCTTTCAGACACCAATAACTAACTAGATCCCAGCTTCTGATCCTACCTAGGTATGCTTTTCAACAAAGGATGCCAAGATAAGCAAATTAGATAATATAAATACATTGGAAATTTGTTTAAAATTGAATGCTTTATCTGAATCATGAAATATTTTTTAGGGGTTTTATGTCCCTTTAAAGCAAATTTACATTCTTAATACCATCTTCCTCTAGTAGTCAGAGCAAGTTGCCTACAGAGGTTTTAGACAGTCTGTTTATGGTATTTTTTTCTTTTACAGTGTGTGAGTGAATATTTAATTCATAGGGAATTAGCAGTAAAGCAGCTAACCGCCTATCTGCCTCCTTGGAGCCTTAACCTTGTTCTTACAGTTTTGCAGCAGGCTCTATTTGAGCTATTGCATTCCATAGATATTAAGTTGGTATCTTGGAAAGTTTTGTTTCTTGTTGCTATCTCTTCTGTTCGGAGAGTTTCGGAACTCTCGGCTTTGCAGTGTGATTTGCCTTACCTTATCTTTCATGCTGATGAGGCGGTTCTTCGTACTAAGTTAGGTTTCCTTCCTAAAGTGGTTTTGGATAGAAATATTTTTTAGAAAATTGTTGTTCCTTTCCTATGTCCTAATCCTTCTTCTCATAAGGAACGTTTGTTGCACAACTTGGATGTTGTGCATGCTCTAAAAGTCTATCTACAGGTGACTTAGTCTTCTGCCCTGTTTGTTTGTTTCTCTGGAATGTAATGGTCAGAAATCTACTGCTACTTCTCTTTCTCTCTGGTTGAGAAGTTTAATTTGTTTGGCTTATGAGACTGCTGGACAGCAGCCTCCTGAGGGAATTACAGTTTTTTTTACTAGAGCTGTCTCCTCTTCTTGGGCTTTCAAAAATTAAGCTTCTGTGAAACAGATTTGCAAGGCTGCAACTTGGTCCTCTCTGCATACTTTTTCCAAATTTGACAAATTTTATACTTTTGCCTCGGCTGAGGCTTCTTTGGGAGAAAGGTTCTTCAAGCGGTGGTGCCTTCAGTTTAGGTCTGCCTGTCTTATCCCTCTCTAGTCAGCTGTCTCCTCTAGCTTGGGTATTGATTCCCAACAGTAAATTATGACGTTGTGGACTCACCATATCTTAGGAAAGAAAACAAAATTCATGCTTACCTGATAAATTTATTTATTTCCGGATATGGTGAGTCCACGCCCCCGCCCTTATTTTAAGACAGTTATTTTTTGTCTAACCCTCAGGTGTAATGCTCGTGGGATATTCCTCTATCAGACCAAACTTGGCCAGTAGTCTTCTTATACCGGTGTCAAGTGGAATGATAGGAAATATCCCAGAGCAGAGAGAGTTTGTAAAATTAGGTAATCAGTACTCACAATAGGCAGGGTAGTCCTTAGCAGTAACAGGAAAGCAATCCAGCAGTATAGCAGTTCAGGGGTAAACCAATAGTAGAACCAGAGACAGGCAGGAGTAAGCAACAAAGGGAAATCCAGGACACAACAGTTCAGTGGTAAACCACTAGGATGGTCAGACAGGCAAAGTTCAGCAACAATATAGCAATCCAGCAGTTCAGGGGTTAAGCAGGCAGAGTGGTCAGACAGGCAGAGTTCAGCAACAGTATAGCAATCCAGTAGTTCAGGAGTTAAGCAGGCAGAGTGGTCAGACAGGCAGAGTTCAGCAACAGTATAGCAACCCAGAGTAAAGTATAAAAACACCCAGGAGCACACTATGTAACACTTATACTTGGGCAGTGGTAGGTAGAAAGTGAGCAGCTTACATAGGGACAGGATTCATGCCACAGGAGATCCTGACCGGCTTCAAAGGGGAAGAGATGTGCGGCGATGACGTCACCACTGCACGCGCACAGGAGCCGACTCTTCCCTGGCAACGGCCAGAGCAGCAAGTGCCGTGTCCCTGGCAACAGCCAGAGCGGCGTGACATCAGGCACCTCTACACCTTGTGTTACTCCTTTTTTCTCCATTTCCCTTCGGTTGAATAACTGGGGATTGTGGGAAGGGGAGTGACACATTACCAGCTTGGCTGTGGTGCTCTTTGCTTCCTCCTGCTGGCCAGGTGCGTTATTCCCAACAGTCGTGGACTCACCATATCCGGAAATAAATAAATTTATCAGGTAAGCATACATTTTGTTTTTCTGAGATAGAGATAGTGGTTGTTGGTGGATTTATTTAAAATATATACATACTTCATATTTGGTTTTATTATACACTTTTATTTTTTTAGGAACATACATATATATATATACATACACAGTTTAATTAAATATATATTTAGGCCTAAACTACATACAGCTGCACACGCACACATACTTTCCCATTCCCACACTTTACCTCTTCTAACCCTGACAGTATTAACCTGTCCTTTCATTCAACCATTTCCTCCCCTAAACAGAACAAATTTAATTAACCCTAATCTTATCTTTTATTTCATAATACATTTTTGTTTTGTTTTGTTTTTTTCCTTTCCACTGATTGTTCTTTTAGTTTGTTTTTTTTACTTGACCAGCTAATTACATCTTAACAGTGTTATTGTCCCTTCTTTCTCCACAAAATCTTGACATTTGATTCCCTTAACCCTTCAAATCTTGTTTTTTTCCTTTCTTTTAAAAACTTATTTTCTCTAAATGTTTTGTGTTAGGAGTTTTATTTTCCGTATTTTTTTCTTGTTTTTTCCTTAAAAACTAGAGATCCTTGTGTGTTTATGCATTTATATGTCGATTGTGTTTTTTTTTTGTTTGTTTGTTTTTGTCTTGTGCTTTTAGATAAAAGAGTTTTTCTTTTAGGGTAACACATTTAGGGATAAGGTAATTGTCACAGATTTTTTTTTTTATCTTATAGAGTGCTTTGTGTTTAGTTATGGCTAGTGGTAGTGCAAGCCATAGAGGGAGGGGTGGAGAGAGGGGCAGAGGAGGGTAGAGGGGTAGAAAGGGGCCTACGAGGGAAACTTAGTGATAGCAGGGCTATTAGTGGGGGTCTGTTAGAGTTTAGTTGTCAGGTAGTTAGGGGAGAGGAAAAGGGAAGGCTAACGTAAGGGGTAGTGGTAACTTTATGCTACCTAGAGGGGTAGGACCAGAGGTGAGGGGGGAGAGAGTTAAGATGCCCCACCCTAGGATAGGAAGATCTAGAGTAGGGACAAAGGGAGGGAGGGAGGGAGGGAGGGAGGGAGGAAAGCCTGGGTCTGTAGAGGGTAGGGATTTAATTAGGAGGACTCAGGCCTTAAGGAAAAATCAGGGAGAGAGGAATGGCCCCTCATCACAGGCAAGAGGGCACAAGTCTGCTGGGCATCCTCAGAGGTCCAGGAGGAGTGTTATAAAGAGGCCGATAAATTTGCTCTGATAGAGGCATATGTGCAGAGAGCCCTGCAATTATAGAGGAGTGATTTGGCGGGTGATGAAAGAGATGCTGCAAATGGAAGAAGATTGGGCATGTCTACCTTGAGACTGATGCGTGGTTTATGTTCAAATGTAAGTTATTATTTAATGGTGGTTTTCACATATTGGCTCACTAGTAGTGCTGGAGCCCTTCTGAATCTTGCCTGCCTTCACTGTGTAATATATGTACTTCTATAATTATATATGTGGCTGTTGTGTGCAAAATATATTTATTTTCCTTCATGAGTGACTTCTGTAATGAAAAATGAAAAGGACACTTGCACATGTTTATATTTTAATACAAAACAAACTGGCAAAAAAAAAACCAAAACAATCATGATATACAGTACAATAAACAAATAAAACACACACAATAAGACTTTATGAACATGCCTATGTAAAGCCTTCTGTAGCACGTATGAGGTCTATCATGGACCTCTCCATAAAAAAGTATAACTCAAATATCTTATAAGGGTTGTACTGGACATCCAGGCAACTTTTTGCACATAAAAGGTAATATACAGTGAAAGTGTATTTATACAGTGCTGTGCAAATGTTTTAGGCCACTATTAGATTTGTTGTTTTAGCAATGATATAATGAACTTATATAATTATTTATCAGTCTCTTTATTAGAATACAACTAGAAAATACAGGATATTTGCATTAAATACTGTATGCAGTATTAAAAATCAGAAAAAAAAATCAGAAAAACAGCTTCTATAAGCTAAAGTGGAAAGTATTTAGTGTGACCTCCCCTTATACTTGAGCAATAGCATGAACCTGGCTCTTTTAAACCTTAATGGAATGGAACCTTAATTAATGTCATTGTTAACCACCTGTATGTGTTCAACTATTTCATGTCAAAATAAATGCTGTGAAAAAAATGTATATTACACCAGGTTAGTGCTAGACATGCTTGAGCACTTAATACAAATGTGGTATGAGTTTAATTAATTGGAAGCTTGCTTATAAGACCAACTTTCAATCACATCATTTCATTAAAAATGCCAAAAATCACAGAATTTAACAGATAAAATCATACTTTTTCATCAGCAAGGCCACTAGTGATGTCGCGAACAGTTCGCTGGAGAACAGTTCCCGGCGAACATTGCTTGTTCGTGTTTGCAGCTGCGGGCGAACATATGCGATGTTCGATCCGCCCCCCTATTCGTCATTATTGAGGAAACTTTGACCCTGTATCTCACAGACACATTTGAGCCAATCAGCAGCAGACACTCCCTCACAGACCCTCCCAGCTCCTGGGCAGCAGCCATTTTAGATTCATTACGATCTTGCTTTCTTAGTGAGAGGAGGTTTAGTGTTGCTGCTGCTGACATTATAGGGATATAGATAGCTAGGCTAGTGTATTTAGTGTCCACTACAGTCCTGAAGGACTCATCTAATCTCTGCTGTAAGGACAGCACCCCAAAAAGCCCTTTTTAGGGCTAGAACTTCAGTCGTTTTTTTTTTTTTATTATTTGTAATTTTATTTGCATTTGCCTGGCTTTCAGCCTATGTGTGAGGCTCACAGCATATACTGTGATTAGTGCCACCACTGATATCTGCTTAACAATAGTGTAAATTTAAACAACAAAACTTTTAAATCATTTTGCTAGTGTAATCTAATTTCATTTTCTATCAGGCCTGTGTGTCAGGCTTACACAGCATATACTGTGGTTAATTGCTGTGCCAGCCACCACTCATATCTGCTTAACATTATTTTAAATTTAAAAAAAAAACTTTTAAATCATTTTGCTACTGTAATCTAATTTCATTTTCTATCAGGCCTGTGTCTGAGGCTCACACAGCATATACTGTGGTTAATTGCTCTGTGCCAGTCACCACTCATATCTGCTTAACATTATTGTAAATTTAAACAACAAAACTTTTAAATCATTTTGCTAGTGTAATCTAATTTCATTTTCTATCAGGCCTGTGTGTCAGGCTTACACAGCAGGGACGTGCACTCATAGGAGGCAGGGGAGGCAGTGCCTACCCTGCCGTATGGGGCCAAAGCTTAATTAAATTTTAATTTAAAAAAAAAGTCCCCCCAAAAAAATGTTTTCCACCATTTTCCCCCCTCATGTAATGCTATGGAGAGGCAGGTACAGGAACGCTTCTCTCCATTGCAGTACATGGGTCAAAGGAAAAGCTGTGCTGCAGCGCCATCTGTGTTCTGTCAATATATTAGCAGCAAAATTGGTACCAATAGGAGGCACCCCTCTTGATGCCTCCTAGCAAGTGAAGGATATATAGATTAATCAGAAGGAGGATGCAGTGAGCAGGGTCATGTGACACAACTGGAAGCTGAGGTAACCTAAGAACAGATGACACCAAGCAGAAGAGTAAAGTAGTATTCTACATCTCTTGTGATTCACAAATTGTGTTCAGATACAGATCATTAACAGGGGGGGACAGTAAGTGAGCATAACCCAATACTGACAGGAAGTCAAAGGGTCAATTCAAATTTAAATCCATAATTTAAAACCCAGAGTTTGAAGTTAAGTATGCAGTGTCCACATTATTTAAACTAAAGTTTTTGACATTGAATATTGCTAAGCCTCCCTTTTTCATGGTTATTTGATTTAATTAGGTACAAACTCCATATATGTTATGTCTGTTCAGTCAGAGGATGCAGTATCTATTTTTATTTTTCTCTGTGTCTCCTTTTATTTAAAGACTGCTGTTAACTTGTAATTCACAAATTAATTGAAAGCTGTTGCATTGCGTTTTTAATATGTGCTGCTTTTATACAAGTTTATATTAATAAAAGGAGATAATGAGTCATTTAAAAAATATATGTAATTATTGCAATTGTTAAATGTTTTTAGAAATAATGCCACTGTAAAGTTACTGGTTAAACACATAGTCAAAGGGAGAGGACATTTAAAATTAAACTTTCATGATTGAGGTAGAGCATGCTATTTTAATCGACTTTTCCAGTTATTTATATTTTGAAAATTAGCATTAAAAGGACAGTAAACCTAAAAAATAATGTTAAATAATTCTGAACATAGTGCAGAATTATATAACATTATTTTAGTGTTATCATTCTAAACCCTTTTATTCCCTTTTAATTTTTTTAAAATATGTCCGTTTTTCAGACCCGCTCTCTGTACTCTGCTGAGCGGGTCTGTTTTTTTTATACAGCGCATCGGCCAGCTGTATAGTCACAGCCCGGCCCGACCGCGCCATAACACCACTAAGTGCAGCTCGCTCCTGCTGTCAGACACTTAGTGTTATGGTGCGGTCGGGCTGGGCTGTGACTATACAGCTGGCCCGATGCGCTGTGTAAAAAAAACAGACCCGCTCAGCAGAGTACAGAGAGCGGGTCTGAAAAAAGGATATATTTTAAATTTTTTTAAAGGGAATAAAAGGGTTTAGAACGATAACACTAAAATAATGTTATCTAATTCTGCACTATGTGCAGAATTATATAACATTATTGTTTAGGTTTACTGACACTTTAACTGTTACTGGCCCCATGTCAGCAAAGGAAATTAGTTTTTGAAAGGAATATGAAAGTCATAATAAAATTAAATTTCCATCATTCAGATAGAAATTGCACACAAAACTTTCTATTTTACTTTTATTATGTACTTCATTCTTTTGGTATCTTTTGGTGTCCTTTGTTGAAGAGCATACCTAAGTGGGATGTGCACGTGCGTTTCTTGAGCACCATATTGTAGCAGCTGTGTTGGCAGTATTGATAACTTGTCCTTAATGTAAAATTTGTATGGTAAATTATTTCTATTTTTACAATACAGTAGTGAGTAGAGAAGAGATTGTGTATCATTCTAATTGCTTAGTAACTGGCACTTGTGCCACAGAATTGTGTGGGTGTCAGTGTGCAGAGTATGTGTGCTTTATTCTCCAGGTAATCAATACATTTCCGATGAGCTGGTGCTTTAGTGTAGTGTTTCTCAACCATAGTCCTCAAGTACCCCCATCAGGCCAGGTTTTCATTATAGCTGAATCAGTGCACAGGTGAAGTAATCAGCTGATCAGTAACTCAGTGGTTACTAACTTGCTCTCACCTATAAGCTGATTATTTCCCCTGTGCACTGGTTCAGCTATAATTTAAACCTGCCCTTCTTGGGGGTACTTGCGGCCCTCTGTATATGTGTTTCTCCGGTGTATCATATCTAGTGCCTCACCAGCCTCTGACCTCACTGCACATCACTGCCTTGGAAGTATTGGCCCGCGCTTCTCTGCCCGGGACAAATCCCACTTGATCAGTTGATATAAGATTCAGGAGGTACTGATTTAGACGCTTTGCTAGTATCTTGGCCAGGATCTTGATATCAGTATTCAGTAACGATATAGGTCTAAAGTTTTCTGGGACTGTAGGTGTCTTTCCAGGTTTAGGAATGATTGTGAAGTGTGCTTCTAACATCGTACTAACTAATTCAGGATTTTCTCTCAAATTATTAAATAATTGAAGCATATGTGGCGCTAGCGTTTTGAGAAATGTTTTATAATACTTTGGTGTAAGCCCGTCAGGGCCAGGGCTTTTCCCGCTAGGCAGGTCCCTGATTGCATGTGTCAGCTCTTCCAGTGTAATAGGAGCATCTAGGCTATCCACTTCTGTATTGTCTAATTGGGGTAATTCCAATGTAGATAGATATGAAGTTGTTGCTTTGTGATTGTCTCAATTGATGGTGTGCTGATTTCTGTGACACTCGATATATAATATAATTTATTATACTAGGAATGGAAGGTCGCTGCTATATGTTTACAACTTTTAAGCCTAGCACCTTCTGCAGTGTCAATGTAATGGATATATGACTTAAGCTGAGCTCTGCAAATCGATCTTGCCAATAGTTTACTGGGTTTGTTGCCTCCCTCATAGTATTGTTGTTTAATCCTCAGAGATCTGGTAAGCTAATAATAAATGTTGTTTCAATCCGTGTCTTGTTTTGTTAAGTGCATTTTTAGTTATCTCATCATTGGGGTTTAGCTTGTGTTTGTTCTCCAAGCTGGTGATTGTGCTTAAGAGACGTGTATGTACCTCTCTATTGTGTTTAATAAGCCTGGCCTTATGTTTAAGGAACTTGACCCTCATAACGCACTTATGTGCTTCCCACGTATTTTGAGATCATTGTTTGTGTTGGGTCGTTAAGTGTGAAATATTCTGCAAGGGATTTTTGTAAGTCAATTTTCATAAGCGGTGTTTCTAAGAGTGATTCATCTAATCTCCATATATATGATGTTAAGGAATATCAGGCCAGTCAATTGTGCATGTCAGACCATGTTATAGAACCTATTTTGCATGTGCAAACCATATTCATTCCTGATGTGTCTGTGAAAAAATAATCAATGCATGAGTATTTGTTATGTGGAGGGGAGAAGAATGTGAAGTCTTGCTGGTCGGGTGGAGTGATCTCCAAACGTCATGAAGCAATAAGTCAGAAAGGGTGGTTTTTACAGTTTTGATTGTTCTGCTGGGTACACTAGAAGTGCCAGATGATGTGTCAAGTTTAAAGGTTTAAATAGTGATGTCGCAAACTTAAAAATTTCAGTTTGCGAACGGCGAACTCGAACTTCCGGTATTGTTCGCGAACCGGCGAACCGTGCAAACCGCCATTGACTTCAATAGGCAGGCGAACTTTAAAACCTACAAGGACTCTTTCTGGCCACAATAGTGATGGAAAAGTTGTTTCAAGGGGACTAACACCTGGACTGTGGCATGCTGGAGGGGGATCCATGTCAAAACTCCCATGGAAAATTACATAGTTGATGCAGAGTCTGCTTTTAACCCATAAAGGGCCTAAATCACCTAACATTCCCGAATTGATTGCAATAACGTGCTTTAAAACATCAGTTATGATGTCGTATCTATCAGGTAGTGTAAGGGTTACGGCCGCTTCACAGTGACAGAGCAAACTCCAAGTGTAACGCACCGCAAACAACCGCAAACAGTCCATTTGCACAACCACGAGATAGATTTGATAGATAGATACATAGATTACATAGCTCAATCGATGCAATATACATATGATCAATACAAATTACATAGATCAATAGATGCAATATACATTTGATAGATACGAATTACATCGATCAATAGATGCAATATCCATTTGATAGATACGAATGTTATTGATCCAAAGATGCAATATACATTTGATAGATACGAATTACATCAACCAAAATATGTAATATACATTCTATAGATACGAATTACATCGATCAATAGATGCAATATACATTTGATAGATACCTTTGATAGTTAGATCGATTTGATAGATAAATAGATAGATTTGAAAGATATATAATTTCCCTGACAGAGTATAACAATAAGACATGTGGTCTGTGACCCGTGGTGTGTTAAGTAGTACTATTCTTAGCAGTTTACTACAACCTGTTACTCCCCCTATCGTGGGAGGTCTATATGGCCTGCATTTTTGGAACCGGGAGATGGAAGAAGATGATTGGTCTGTCCTCCTACTTCAAATTTGTCAAAAACACAAGTGGCTGTCTCAAAACAGTCCGGACACAAGATAGATAGATAGGATAGATAGATATACATAGATTGATAGTTAGATAGAATCGATAGAAGATAAATAGAAGGTTGTGTTAAGTAGTACTATTCTTAGCACTTTCAGCCCTGTAACTCCTCCTATCGGTGGAGGTCTATATGGCCTGCATGATTACCATGACAAAGTATAACAACAAGACACGCGGTCTGGGACCCATGGTAACTAGGTTGTGTTAAGTAAAACTTTTCTTAGCACTTTAATCCCTCTTACTCCCCCTTTCGGTGGAGTTCTATATGGCCTGCATGATTACCCTGACAAAGTATAACAACAAAACATTCGGTATGGGACCCATGGTAAATAGGTTGTGTTAAGTAGTACTATTCTTAGAACTGTAATCCCTGTTACTCCCCCTATCAAGGGAGGTCTATATGGCCTGCATAATTACCCTGACAAAGTATAATAACAAAACATGCGGTCATGGACCCATGGTAACTAGGTTGTGTTAAGCAGTACTATTCTTAGCACTTTAATCCCTGAGTGCCTGATTATCCTGGCAAAATATAACAACAAGACATGCGGTCTGGGAACCACTGTTAACTAGGTTGTGTTAATTTTTACTATTCTTAGCACTTTAACCCCTGTTACTCCCCCTATCGGGGGGGGGGGTCTATATGGCCTGGCTGATTATCCTGGCAAAATCTAATGACAAGACATGCGGTCTGGGAACCACTGTTAATGTTAACTAGGTTGTGTTAAGTTGTACTATTCTTTGCACTTTAATCCCTGTTACTTCCCCTATCAAGGGAGGTCTATATGCATGATTACCCTGACAAAGTATAGCAACAAAACATGCGGTCTGGGACCCATGGTGGTACTGGTATAACTAGGTTTTCTTAAGTATTACTATTCTTCGCAGTTTAATCCCTGTGATTGGTCTGTCCTCATACTTCAAATTTGTCCAAAACACAAGTGGCTGTCTCAAAACAGTCTGGACAGAAGATAGATAGATAGATAGGATAGATAGATAGATATACATAGATTGATAGTTAGATAGAATCGATAGAAGAGAAATAGATAGATTTGTTAAATATATAACTACCCTGACAAAGTATAATAATTAAACATGTGGTCTGGGACCCATGGTAACTACGTTGTGTTAAGTAGTACTATTCTTAGCACTTTCATCCCTGTAACTCCCCCTATCGGGGGAGGTCTATATGGCCTGCATGATTACCCTGACAAAGTTTAACAACCAAACATGCGGTCTGGGACCCATGGTGGTTCTGGTATAACTAGGTTTTCTTAAGTATTACTATTCTTCCCAGTTTAATCCCTGTGATTGGTCTGTCCTCCTACTTCAAATTTGTCCAAAACACAAGTGGCTGTCTCAAAACAGTCCGCACAGAAGATAGATAGATAGATAGGATAGATAGATATACATAGATTGATAGCTAGATAGAATCGATAGAAGAGAAATAGATAGATTTGTTAGATATATAATTACCCTGACAAAGTATAATAATTAAACATGCGGTCTGGGACCCATGGTAACTAGGTTGTGTTAAGTAGTACTATTCTTAGCACTTTAACCCCTGTAACTCCCCCTATCGGGGGAGGTCTATATGGCCTGCATGATTACCCTGACAAAGTATAACAACAAGACACGCGGTGTGGGACCCATGGTAACTAGCTTGTGTTAATTAGTACTTTTCTTAGCACTTTAATCCCTGTTACCCCCCCTATCGGGGGAGGTCTATATGGCCTGCCTGATTACCCTGACAAAATATAATAATAAGACATGCGGTCTGGGACCCATGGTAACTAGGTTGTGTTATAAGTAGTACTATTCTTAGCACTTTAATCTCTGTAACTCCCCCTATCGGGGGAGGTCTATACGGCCTGCATGATTACCCTTACAAAATATAATAATAAGTCATCTGCTCTGGGTCTGGGACCCATGGTAAGGTTGTGTTAAGTAGCATTTTAATACCTGTTACTCACCCTATCGGGGGAGGTCTATATGGCCTGCATGATTACCCTAACAAAATATAATAATAAGACATATGCTCTGGGACCCATGGTAAGTTTGTGTTAAGTAGTACTGTTCTTAGCATTTTAATACCTGTTACTCACCCTATCGGGGGAGGTCTATATGGCCTTCATGATTACCCTTACAAAATATAATAATAAGACATATGCTCTGGGACCCATGGTAAGGTTGTGTTAAGTAGTACTGTTCTTAGCATTTTAATACCTGTTACTCACCCTATCGGGTGAGGTCTATATGGCCTGCATGATTACCCTTACAAAATATAATAACAAGACATGCGGTCTGGGACCCATGGTAACTAGGTTGTGTTAAGTAGTACTGTTCTTAGCATTTTAATACCTGTTACTCACCCTATCGGGGGAGGTCTATATGGCCTGCATGATTACCCTTACAAAATATAATAACAAGACATGCGGTCTGGGACCCATGGTAACTAGGTTGTGTTAAGTAGTACTGTTCTTAGCATTTTAATACCTGTTACTCACCCTGATTCACAGTCTAACAATTTTAAGTTTGAATATTTACAATACTGTTACAACAATTATGATTGGTGTAACTAGTTGGCAAGTGGGCCTGGCACACACGCTGGCAGGCAGGCAACTGCAATTCAATGGCACTAGGAGACTGAAGATTCACAGTCAAAAAAGTTATGATTTAAAAAAAATTCAAGACTGTTACAACAAATATGATTGGTGGCACTAGTTGGCTAGTGGGCCTGGCACACAAGCTGGCAGGCAGGAAACTGCAATTCAATGGCACTAGCAGACTGATGATTCACAATCTAAGAATTTATTATTTTAAATATTTATAATACTGTTAGAACAAATATGATTGGTGTAACTAGTTGGCAAGTGGGCCTGGCACACACGCTGGCAGGCAGGCAACTGCAATTCAAAGGCACTAGAAGACTGATGATTCACAGGCAAAAAAATATTTATTCTAAATATTTACTATACTGTTATAACAAATATGATTGGTGGGAATAGTTGGCAGCAAGTGGGCCTGGCACACACGCTGGCAGGCAGGCAACTGCAATTGGATTACACTAGCAGACTGATCTTTCAGAGTCAAAAATTTATTATTTTTAATATTTAAACTACTGTTATAACAAATATGATTGTGGCACCAGTTGGCAAGTGGGCCTGGCACACACACTGGCTGGCAGGCAACTGCAATTCAATTGCACTAGCAGGCCGATGATTCACAGTAAAAAAATATTTTATTTTAAATATTTACACTACTGTTATAACAAATATGATTGGTGTAACTAGTTGGCAAGTGGGCCTGGCACACACGCTGGCAGGCAGGCAACTGCAACTAAATAACAATAGCAGAGTGATGTAACAGTTTGTTTTTACAAAAGTTACAAAAATGTTACAACAGATAGGAGTAATGGCACTCAGGATAGAACTAGGCACAGTATGTGCTGGCAGCCTGTCACACAGGCTGGCACTAGTGGTGGCAGGCTGGCCTGTGAACTAATATTAAATAACACTCGAAGAGTGATGTAAAAGTTTTTTTTTACAAAATGTAATATTATGTTACACCAGATAGGAGTCATGGACTGGCACTGAGGATGGAAGTAGGCACAGTATATGCTGGCAGCCTGACACACAGGCTGGCACTAATGGCAGCCTGGCTGGCCTGGCAACTAAAATTAAATAACACTAGAAGAGGACTGATGTAAAAAAATTTTTACATAGAATTTACACTAATGTTGTTACACCAGATATAAGTGAAGGAAAAAAACATATATGTCTGTGTCACACTATATGATGTGGGCCAGAAACACACAGGCCTGATGGAAAAAGAAATTAAATTGCACTAGCAAAATGATTTAAAAATTTTTTTTTACTTTAAAATAATGTAAAGCAGATATGAGTCGTGGCTGGTAGGTAGGGCAGCAGTTTACCACAGTATGCTGTGTAAGTGAGAAAGACACAGGCCTGATAGAAAATGAAATTAGATTACATTAGCAAAATAATTTAATGGGGTTTTTTTTGGAATTTAAAAAAAGGTTAAGCACATATGAGTCGTGGCTGATAGACTAGGGAGGGCAGCAATTAAACACAGTATGCTCTGTAAGTCAGCAAAACACACAGGCCTGATAGAAAATAAAAATAGATTACACTAGCAAAATGATTTAAAGTTTTTTTTTTTAATTTAAAGAAAAAGGTTAAGCACATATGAGTCGTGGCTGCTAGCCTTGGTAGGGCATCAATTAACCACAGTAGGCTCTGTAAGTCAGATACACACAGGCCTGATAGAAAATAAAATTAGATTACACTAGCAAAATGATTTAAAGTTTTTTTTTTTGAAATTTAAAAAAAAGTTAAGCACATATGAGTCGTGGCTGATAGACTAGGGAGGGCAGCAATTAAACACAGTATGCTCTGTAAGTCAGCAAAACACACAGGCCTGATAGAAAATAAAAATAGATTACACTAGCAAAATGATTTAAAGGTTTTTTTTTTAATTTAAAGGAAAAGGTTAAGCACATATGAGTTGTGGGCCGGCTGCTAGCCTTGGTAGGGCAGCAATTAACCACAGTAGGCTCTGTAAGTCAGATACACACAGGCCTGATAGAAAATAAAATTAGATTACACTAGCAAAATGATTTAATTTTTTTTTTATTTATTTATAAAAAAGGTTAAGCACATATGAGTCGTGGCTGATAGCCAAGGTAGGGAAGCTATTAACCACAGTATGCTCTGTAAGTCAGGAAAACACACAGGCCTGATAGAAAATGAAATTAGATTACACTAGCAAAATGATTTAAAAGTTTTTTTTTAAATTTAAAATAATGTTATAAGCAGATATGAGTGGTGGCTGGCAGAGAGCAATGAACCACAGTTTATGCTGTGTGAGCCTGAGACACAGGCCTGATAGAAAATGAAAATAAATTACACTAGCAAAATAATTTCAAATTTTTGTTGGTTAAATTTAAACTAATGTTAAGCAGATATCAGTGGTGGCACTAATCACAGCATATGCTGTGAGCCTCACACACGGGCTGAAAGCCAGGCAAATGCAAATAAAAATACAAAGAAAAAAAAAAAAAACTGACTGAAATTATAGCCCTAAAAAGGGCTTTTTGGGGTGCTGTCCTTGCAGCAGAGATAAGATGAGTCCTTCAGGACTGTAGTGGACACTAAATACACTAGCCTAGCTATCTATTTCCCTATAATGTCAGCAGCAGCAACACAAAAGGTCCTCTCACTAAGAAAGCAAGATCGTAACGAGTCTAAAATGGCTGCTGCCAAAAAGCTGGGAGGGTCTGTGAGGGAGTGTCTGATGCTGATTGGCTCTAATGTGTCAGAAGGCTGTGACATACAGGGTCAAAGTTTCCTCAATGATGACCGGCTACAAATATTGCTCCTTTCGAGTGATCGAGGAGCACCTTAGAGACTTGTTTCACAAACAGTTGTTGGGCTACATTTGGCGCATACACTGTTGCAAGAGTGATTGGGTGGTCAAAGAGTGTTCCTATTAGTACCAGATATCGTCCGTTAGAGTCTTTCTCAACATGTGTGATTTTGAATGGAACCGAATGGTGGATTAAAATTCCGACTCCACATTTCTTTGAGGACCCTGAAGAAAAGTAAGCTGTTGTATAAGTGGAGTTGGACCACGTCGGTTCTCTTCCTTTACGGAAGTGAGTCTCCTGTACAAAGATTATATGACTATGTAGGTTTTTAAGATCTCTGAATGCTATAGACCTCTTACCTGGATTGTTGAGGACCTTAGGGTTGATAGTAGTAAATGTAAGTAAGTGCGTTTGGAATCTATTCTTCTGGCCCTCCATTCTGAAAATAAAAAATGGGAAGGGGGAGGGAGTGAAAGAGAAATAGAGTAGAGAGGAGTAGAGAAAGTGAGTGAGTATGTTAGTTGCAGAGAAGAAAAGAGAAGCGTTAATTAAGATGTATAAGAAAGATCAAGAGCAAGGTCACTTCACTTATAGATTGTGCCCGACACACTAGTCAAATAACAGATATAACAATTAGGATCAATGTTTCTCACAATAATAACTGTATAAGGCGTTTACCTAGGTTGGGAAATCTATGGAACAGAATGAAAAAGAAGAAAAAACTAGTAACTATTGGGGTAGTAACCCTTAGGCGTGTAAAACTAACTTAAAACTTAACGTTCTCCAGGTTGCTAACTTGTTTCCAGGAGTATTGGGATAAATATGGCATATTATGGGGAGGGGGGAATGGTAGAGAAGGAGATTGGAATCCTATCATTAGTGGGGTTAGGGCGATTCGGAATAGGTTGTGATTCTAAGGTCGCGTGTGGACAGGTATTTTTTTTTTCCCCTCTCACAAAAGATTGAAAGTGTCCTTTTCTTGTCAGGAATTAGGATTCCTCTAATATATCTACAATTGTGCCTGTCAAAGTGTCGGTAGGTCTAGTACTAGACAAGGTGTTAATATGGAACACTTATATTTTTCATGCTTTCAATGTGTGGCGTGGGTATTGATATAATTGGTTAGGGTTATAGTGATATGGAGGCCTCCCGTAGAGGGAGATGGTCAAACTAAGATACTTGCTATCATTTTGAGTGTCAAATTGGGCATTTGAATATGATTACAAGAAACTGGACACTACTATATATCTATGATGTAACAAATGTTAAGCAATTGTCCCTGTTTGGTTATACAATACAGAACACATCTTTACAGAATCTTATGGTCCAATTATAGTCCCACCAGGCTCACTAGATTAGTCCAGTGACACCAAAAGGATATTCAATCAGTTCAAAAGTGGATGTTTGTGCTCACCACTTTTCACAGCGACAGTTGTTTTGTTCTAGGGCTAATGCACCCTGTTTAGGTATTCAAGTGGGCCCTGGAAGTACAGTATCTTTGGTATCAATATTGCTTGTGGAAGTTCTGTTGTTTGTTTCAATTGACAGTTCTGTATAGAAGGCCTGAGGGTCTGTCCCAGGCCTCTAGATTGCAGTCTTGTTATTATGTAAGGCAATCAGTGACACCGGAAATTCCCCAGCGGTACGGAATTTTGTTTGCCCTAAAAGTTGTGGTTATATGCCCGAGGTCTCTTCGCTTTTGGAGCGTAACTGGGGATAGGTCGGAGAACAGCTGTACCTCTTCTCCTGCATGATGTATCGGGTGCTTAGCCCTCGCACATTTAAGTAGTTCTTCTTTATCTTTATAATTTAAGATCTTTACTATAATGTCTCTGGGTGGTCCCTTGGGTGGTAGCTTGGGCCTCAAAGCCCTGTGTGCTCATTCCATTGTGATTTCAGGTGATGTGTGTGAACCTTTAAGAGTGCGAAAGAGGCTTTGAAGATAACCCTCTATCGCAGACGGGTGTATAGTCTCAGAGACCCCTCACATTCTGATGTTATTCCTGCAACATCTATTATCCAAGTCCTCTAGCTTGTCTGAGAGGGCTTGTATAGTGTCATTTTGGTGTTGAATTTCCATACTGTTCTGATGGGAGGCAGTGTTGGTGGTGGCCTGGCCGGTCTCGACTTGAGTCACTCTTGTCTCCAAGTTATTAATGTCTTTCTTTTAATCAGTAAATAGGCTGCACATCTCTTGCAGAACCTTTTTGATATCTTCCTTCGATGAAAGGTATTGCAAATCTGCCTTTGTGAGAGGTTGATCATGTGGGTCAATTTGTTGTACCTGTGCTGATGTCTGCTGACTAGTAGCTATGTTTTCCACTGAGAGGGTCTCAGTGGTGTCTCTTTGCTTATGATATTTAGTTAGTGGCCTAGTTGTTGTACTCTGCCTTGGTGTTTTTTTTATTAGGCATTACCAACAGCCTTGCCAAGAGCCAGAGCGTGCTCTGCACAAATTTACAATTCAGGGTATTCACATGCGCAGTATTCCAAGAATCAATGAAGCTGTAGTTGTAAACTCTGTTAAATACACAGCTATCTGCTGCTTGCATGAAAAAGGGGTATGTATATAGGAGGTATTTTGTAATAGCAAGTCTATTATTTGTATTTGAGTATGTGATCCGGAGTGGATATAGACTTATTCCCCACTTTATCTATTTTTACCTCTGTGCAGCAAATAAAAGAAAAAAGATGACGCCTGTGCAACCGTCTAAAGCTCTGTGTTGCGCTCAGGCCGCTTCTGTCTAAGACTTAATAAGTAAAGAGTCCCGGTGCATGAATGTATAATTAATAATTATTTATTTGCAGGATAACTCACCCAGTCTCTGAATTATGGGCCACAACCAATGACTTTTGTTCCCGGCTCTCCGGCAGTCCACCGGATTCTTGTATAGCCTCCGCATGATCCGTTTTCAGGTTTTCTAGCGTGAGTCTAATTGAGCCTCCTCACTGTTTGCTATTCAGAGACCTGCCGCAGTCTTAGCTGTTTTCTTTGTATTGGGCTGTTTGCTTCTGAGTTACGGCCCAGACCTCTGTGATAAGCTACTGCGTCCCCAATCTCTGCTCTTCAAAGCATTTCTCCTCCGGTGTTATGGTGTCTCTCAGTGCTGAGTGCCCTCCTGGAGTAATAGTTATATAGAAAGGATAGGATTAAGATATTAATTATGCCATAACATAGCGTTTTACTGCCCTAGGGATTTGGAGCTCATCTAGAACAGAGCCATCCGCCTGCGTGGCCAAGCTCTGCCCCTTATAAGCATACTTTATATAATTATAAAAAATTCAGTTGGAAAATTAAACCAGAGTTTACTCAAGCTCTAGTGTTATTAACAGCCCACACTGTCTGTAAGACTAAAATATTCTCAGAATAAACAAATAGGTAAAAACTGAATAGATACCAGAATATAAGCTTTAACAGACCTATTAAAAATGTGTTTAGCCTTAGTAACTGTGCAATGGCTTCATCTGCCTCATACTAGTATATAGTAAGCCTTGTGATAACTGAGACATAAAATAGTGAACTATTTGGCTATCCCAACAGTTAAATATATAAGCATCAAGAGCCCAATTAAAATGGTAACACTATTTAAACTAGTGTGTATTTGTGTATATATACACACACACACACATATGCAGATAAATAAACAGTAACTCTAGCTGAGGGTCACCTCTAAAGTTATACAACTAACAGTTCACAGCTGTCTCTGCCAGGCCCCCCCTGTCATTAATATAGATACATTTACACAGAGCAGAAATAATTTATGGCCTATTAGGGCAAATATCAGAATATTTGAGGAACTCTCTGAAAAATATATCTGCCTAAAGCTAACTTTGATGCTTTAGAGCAGTTAGTTATGCATAAGATATGGCTCTAGGTAAATTATACGCATGTACTCACTGCAACTTTCCAGGAATATATATACTATTAGAAGAGATAAGCAGAAAGCCATGAAATGAAATATGAGCTTTATGTTCAGGCTATGGATTATCACTATCTTATTACAAGGTTAGAATGATATAACTTATAAGTAAAATTGTCACTTTCAAATGCAGGCTGTAAATACATAATTCAGACTTTAGGGCCTTCATAACATACTACACCGTATACAGCAATGGCAATCAAACAGATATAAAGATGCTGACTGCAGTTCAGTAGCACAAATGCAATCCCAAATCTCAACCTTTTACTTGTCTATGTTTTGTGAATGCTAGGTCTTGTTGCCCTCGGCTATTCAGAAAAAAATCACTGAAGCATGTGGAGTAGACAAGTTCTGCTGTATTTTTCACACTTCAAACTCGTCCCTGAAAGATTATCTGTTCAAGCCCCTCAGATAGCAAGTGTAGTGGAGATGCCAAGGGAATCGCTTTGCTGGGGTAAGTAATCCACTGCCGCAGCTCTTCCCCTTTAATCTCAGCATGGTATGTTGCTCAGCCAGGGTTCCCAGTGTTTCGTTGAATGGCAAGGCCAAACTGACATTGATATATCCTTCCCTGTTATCTGACTGATGACTCCCGTCCCTCCCCTGGGGGTCAGCCGCATCCCCCAGACTGAAAGCCAGTAAAGGGCAAGAGAAACTTGTTGTCCCAGCCAGGTACATTGGAGGGCTCACATTACTCTCTCTTACATCTAAATGAGTGACATGATGTGGTGCAGGCTCCAGTTGAATATCAGGCCCCTCTCTCTCCGCCATCACTGCTATAGGAGTGTTGTTACCTGCCAACTGCGCAATCTTAATCAGATGGTCATATCTGTGAAGCAGTGCCCCCTCACAATCTACTAAAAGAGCTTGCACTGCAACATATAAATATTCCATAAAAACAATATAAGGGTAGAGATCAGAATTCTGAAAGTTTAAATATGTTGCAGAGAGCCAGTAACGATCTCTGAATACCCAGTTTCCGGGGGTGTGGGGGTTGTTGAGAATTCTCTCCTTATGAGCAGCCAGGAAATCTCAGCGGACCAGCCTGGAAAGTTCTGTCACTCACAATAAATATATTAACCAGTTCAGCAAAGTGTCATCTATATCATAACACAGAATTTCATGCTGGATGGCTTTAAGAAATACAAAGTACAAATCTTTCTTTTAGAGCTACGAGTTTTGCAGCCATCTTTAGCCATAGTCCAGACACCCCCAAAATAATATGTTCTATTTATTGATAAATTCATAATTCTACATATATACTAGTCCTAAATCCCGTTAACACGGGCCATTTTTTGCAGTACACCGGTCCCACCTCTTGCTCTCTCTCCCCCTCTCTTTTGCTCTTTCATCCCCTCTCTTTTGTGCTCTCTCAACCCCTCTCTTTAGCGCTCTCTCCCCCTCTCTTTTGCGTTCTCTCTCGCTCCACCTCTCTTTTGCTCTCTCTCTCCCCCCTCTCTTTTGCTCCCTCTCTCTCCCCCTCTCTTTTGCTTTCTCTCCCACCTCTATTTTGCTCTCTCTCCCCCTCTCTTTTGCGCACTCTCCCCCCTCTCTTTTACTCTCTCTCTCTCCCCCCTCTCTGTTGCATTCTCTCTTTTGCGCTCTCTCCCATCTCTTTTGCGCGCTCTCTCTCCCCTCTCTTTTGCACGCTCTCTCTCCCCCTCTCTTTTGCGCTCTCTCTCTCCCCCTATTTTGAGCTCTCTCTCTTCCCCTCTCTTTTGCTCTCTCTCTCCCTCCCTCTCTTTTGCTCCCTCTCTTTTGCTCTCACTTTTGCTCTCTCTCCCCCTCTCTTTTGCGGTCTCTCTCCCCCCTCTCTTTTATGCTCTCTCAACCCCCTCTCTTTTGCGGTCTCTCTCCCCCCTCTCTTTTACGCTCTCTTAACCCCCTCTCTTTTGTGCTCTCTCTCTCCCCCTCTTTTGCGCGCTCTCTCTCCCCCTCTGTTTTGCGGTCTCTCTCTCTCCATCTCTCTTTTGCTATCTCTCCCCCTCTTTTGCTGTCTCTCTCCCTCTCTTTTGCTCTCTCTCTCTCCCCCTCTTTTGCTGTCTCTCCCCCTCTCTTTTGTGCTCTCTCCCCCTCTCTTTTGCGCTCTCTCCCCCCTCTATTTTGCGGTCTCTCTCTCTCCATCTCTCTTTTGCTCTCTCTCCCCCTCTTTTGCTGTCTCTCTCCCTCTCTTTTGCTCTCTCTCTCTCCCCCTCTTTTGCTGTCTCTCCCCCTCTCTTTTGTGCTCTCTCCCCCTCTGTTTTGCGGTCTCTCTCTCTCCATCTCTCTTTTGCTCTCTCTCCCCCTCTTTTGCTGTCTCTCTCCCTCTCTTTTGCTCTCTCTCTCTCCCCCTCTTTTGCTGTCTCTCCCCCTCTCTTTTGTGCTCTCTCCCCCTCTCTTTTGCGCTCTCTCCCCCCTCTATTTTGCGCTCTCTCCCCCCTCTCTTTTGTGCTCTCTCCCCCTCTCTCTTGTTCTCTCTCCCCCTCTCTTTTGCGCTCTCTCCCCCTCTCTTTTGCGTTCTCTCCCCCTCTCTTTTGCGCTTTCTCCCCCTCTCTTTTGCGCTCTCTCCCCCCTCTTTTGCGCTCTCTCCCCCCTCTCTTTTGCACTCTCTCCCCCTCTCTTTTGTGCTCTCTCCCCCTCTCTTTTGCACTCTCTACCCCTCTCTTTTGTGCTCTCTCCCCCGCTCTTTTGCGCACTCTCCCCCTTCTCTTTCCCGCACTCTTTCCCCCTCTTTTGCACTCTCTCCCCCTCTCTTTTGCGTTCTCTCCCCCTCTCTTTTGCGTACTCTCCCCCCTCTCTTTTGCGCACTCTCCCCCCTCTCTTTTTGTGCAATCTCCCCCCTTTCTTTTGCGCTCTCTCCCCCCTCTCTTTTGCGCTTTCTCCCCCCTCTCTTTTGCGCTTTCTCCCCCTCTCTTTTGCTGTCTCTCTCCCCCCTCTCTTTTGCTGTCTCGCTCCCCCCTCTTTTTTGCTGTCTCTCTCCCTCCTCTGTTTTGCTGTCTCTCTCCCCCCTCTCTTTTGCGGTCTCTCTCCCCCTTCTCTTTTGCTGTCTCTCTCCCCCTTCTCTTTTGCTGTCTCTCTCCCTCCTCTCTTTTGCTGTCTCTCTCCCTTCTCTTTTTTGCTCTCTCTCTCCCCCCTCTCTTTTACTGTCTCTCTCCCCCCTCTCTTTTACTATCTCTCTCCCCCTCTCTCTTTTGCTGTCTCCCCCCCTCTCTTTTGCTGTTTCTCTCCCCATCTCTCTTTTGCTGTCTCTCTCCCCCTCTCTTTTTCTGTCTCTCTCTCCCTCTCTCTATCCCCCCTCTTCTGCTCTCTCTATCCACCCTCTTCTGCTCTCTGTCTCTCGGCATCTGGCCCACCCGCGTCACGCCCGGCCCCACCCGCGTCACACCCGGCAACGCCCACGTAGCAATCGCCCGAGTTCATGTTGCCCTAAAAGACATTTGCCATGCAAATAACAATATTGTATACAAAGGCTATATGGCAGCATTGATAGTATATTTCCATGTTTATATTGATATTTTTGTACAGGTTATCATGTTTTTCATATGTTAAAAAAACACTTTTATTCTGAAACCATTGTGATGTGTGTTAATCAATATTAATTCCATTTAAATATTTGCATGATGGATATATTGGGTATGTTACCTCAATGGATTTATTATTGTTATTTTTATTTTATTTTTCAATCATTTATTTAAAAAAGAACAGTGTGGTAAATTGTATTCTCTTAGAAGAAAGTGGCTTTAATTTATATTTTATCTGGTATTTTAAAAGTTCATATAAATCGTAAATAGCTAAGTTACAAGGTTTAATACATTGAAAGAACATATACACTAAAATTTTGGCAAAATAATGAATATTCATATGTACATCCAAAATCATATTGTTTGGCTATTTTCAGTCTGTATTTTTCATGCAAAAAATTAATTATAATACTCTCAAATATGTATAAAAGACCAGTTTAGAAGTTTATCAAGTTTATCTGTTGAAATCAATAAGTGAAAAATGGTTATGAAACATGTCTGTCCCATGTTATATATAGAGACTTTTTTTCTGAGAGTCAATAGTGTGATTTTGGGTCTGAAAAACATCGGAAACAGTGATTGTGACCCTTGCAGTCTAGACTTGGAAACAGTGCCTATTAGTGTACAAAAACAGACTTAAAAGATTGGATTATAGATAGTGATAGATCCCAGATTTAGGAAGCTACATCCTAATACACTGTATGCAATCCCACTTCAGAATAACCAGTAACATCCCAACTTTACTTTCCATTAAGAGGGTATTTAAAGAAGCAGTACTTTCAGTTGATATTCACAAGAAAAGAGAATAGTCGTTTTATTCATTATAGTAGGTTACTGTAAATCTAGTTAATAAATTCTATCCTCTGAGAAATTTTTTTTATCCCCCTCCTTTTCTTAAACAACCTAGATGATATATTATCTGACTGAAAAATGTTGGCCCATCCTTAAGAAAATAGCATGATACTAGAACAGTCTAGTTTGTATTATGTTCAATTTATGTTAATTTATAATACTGCACTGAAGCAATGGCACCACTCTGGCTTTCCCCTCAAAATAATGTGTAAGGTCAAAAATGTAATAATTAATCGCAGGTTATACAGAGGGAATGGTGCTGGTGCATAAATAAATATTCAGAACACAGTAGGGGATGGTGCACTGGAGAAGTGCACCAAAACCTAGAAAAGTATGCACAAATAGCACTCTATGCCCTGACAGATGGGCAGTGGAATTCCATACTGGTAAAATGTAACTTTTATTGATCTAAACTAAAATTGAGTAACATACAAAAAACATTTAAAACGACAATGATCACTAGTACTGTGAGATAATAAATAAGTGATAGGAGTTTTATGAATACAGGTTAATAAGACCTGTGGGTACTGACAGTAAACTAAATCCCCTCTATATACAAAATAAAGTTGCTTCAATCTAGTCTCATTTAAGTATAAAATAACACCATTAAAATGTATGTGATATAAATCACTGTGTACTGTTGGTGTTTACTTTTGAGTTTTATAATAAATCAATGTATTATGATATCCAAAGAGGTTGGTTTCCCAGCTATGAAGCTTATAATAACTCCACTTCATAGCATATTGGTATATTAATAGGTTAGCTTGGGAACCGATAGTGCAGCATATCACTACAGGCATGACTCTCTCATTGTGGGAGCAGAGTAAAAAATATAGTAGCTCAGAGTATAAGTACAGCTAACTCATAACTGGTACTGCAAAAACACAAAAAGAACCAAGTGCAAGCCACTCTAAGGGTAAAACCATTTAAATAAGAAGTGCTATAGCATAAAAAAACATAAAAACACACGTACAATGTGTAAAATCACAATAAGCATGAAAGAAAATGTCACCACGTAAGGTATCCTCCGCGGGCAGGTGAGAGTGTGTGAGAAGTCTCCCAATCCTTATGCGAGTTTGCAGGGCTTCTGGAACGCCAAAGGAAACAATAAGGTATGGGGCTGCTCCAAAACCAAACCCAACGTCAATGGAGGTAGCGTGGTAAAAAGACTTGACTTCTCTACGCGTTTCGTCAGGTTACGACCCAACTTTATCAAGAGATGATTTCGTATTGAATCCTGTATTCCTTTGAAAGACGTCGGGCTTGAAATACTTCTGATACATAGCCGCCTCTGATTGGCCTGCCTCGTGATGTGTTGCAAATGGTCACTTCCTAATAGTGACGTATTACACGTTGCAGAGGATATCTCTATTGTCCATGCAATCTATTAAGCTAAACATAAAGGGCAATCTAAGCAACTAAAGTTACATAGAAACCTAGAAGATTATAGAAACAATAAGGTTTACACGTATAAGAAAGATAAACAGTTTAACAAAAGAGTTCATTTTAACCAGTCAGGTAACACAACAAGGAATGATAAATTCAAACAACCAACTTCAAATACGTTTCATAGGCAAAACAAATCCACCTACTATAATAGAAACATAGGGACATGTGTTCAAGCAATTCTCCTGGAATTGAGAATGAGGAACATCAGAGGCATTCTCAGGATTATAAATGTTCTCTCCAGTGCCAGGACAACCGTTCTTATGTACACAATGCCAGGTATTATCCAGCTAAAGAACATAAAAATTACGATTATCACCATAAAAATTACAATTATCACCATAATGGAAACTCTACTCAGGGGAATAATAATTATAAAGAACAAAATGCCAAGGACAAATACATTTCCACTAACAATAGGTATCAAAGATTAGAAGGCCATCCATCTGACTTTGACTACAATAGGCAGGGAGCGAGACCCCGAGGTATTAGTTCCGCGACTTATGAACATAAAGAATGGAACTCTAGAGAGCAACACTGTAATAACAGCAATCAATATAAGCAACATTTTTTTAGATTCAAGAGAGTCAGGGAGACAAGACTGCACGCTACCCAGCCCCCAACAGATAAGACAAAGAAGGGAATCACATTTCAATGAAAAAAGAAAAAGAATAAGCGAGGAGTTAGAGGAGGACGAATTATTCAGAGAGCCGTTCTAAATAGAAATAAAGAAAATGTGTATGACCTTACCACTAAGAAATTGAATAGCCAAGAATTGAATCTCTTGGCAAAAGGCCTTAATTTTGCTCCCAAAAAAGCGCCAAATAAATTTGAAACATATTTATCTGCTAAAATATATAAGAAAAATGACTTTAAAAAGATATTTTATTAAACAACAACCACATTATACAGTGCTATTACAGACAGCATCAATTCTAGATAGAAATGATGACAATACTTTACAAATTTTGAGATCACTTAATGGCGAATTTTCCACTCAAAATGAATCCCAATCCAATTTCAGCAGTTACGATGATATAGAGGAACACAATATTGTTGTACATACTCATTTTAAAAAATCTTCCTCCTTCTTCCCAGTTGGGGCACAGGGAGAACACATAAAAATTTTTAATAAACTAGTCAGTGCAGATTTGTCCAAACTATGGGAGGGCAAGAATGGTAAGTGGATCAATAGGTTTAATGATAACCTTTCCACCCGTGAGAGACATACTCTATTTACCTTAAAAAACAATTCGGATATTGTGATCAAAACAGCAGATAAGGGCAGTGGAGTAGGGGTTCAGGACAAATCTTATTATCTTAAAGAAGCCCTGAGAATACTAAATGAACCAAATACTGATAAGAAACTCTCATTCAATCCAACAAGTAAATATATTATGGAACTGAATGTCATTCTTACCCAGGCTAAAACTAATGACATCCTTACTAATGAAGAATTCCATTTTTTGCTGGATAGAGACCCTTTCATACCGATATTTTATCATATCCCCAAAGTTCACAAAACTTTGGTGGATCTTCCTGGGAGGCTGGTTATTTCGGGGATAGGGTCTCTGACCAGCAATCTTTCCACATATATTGACCACTTTCTACAGCCTATAGTTAAAAACACTAGATATTTTTTAACTCTTTGTGTGCTAAGCACTTTCCCACCTGGGTGCTAATATTTTCTAAGTTTTTTTTATTTTTGTAATTTTTGAACAAAAAAATTAACTTTTTTTTTTAAAGACCCCCAAGACTTACACTGTTGGACAGGTTAGGTGATTACCTTTCCAACAGTGGGGCTTGGGGGTCTGTAGCTTCTTAGATGCCTGAGATACAGGCTTCTAAGCAGCATGCCCCCTCCTCCTATTCTTAACATTGTTAAGTATAAATAAAGTTGCGCGGTGACGTCATCACGTCATTGAGCGTGATGTCACCGCACATCACGTGAAGCCCCGGCAATGCCTGTCAGGCATGATAGCAGGGATAGCAGCGGTTAGGAGCAGGGCCGCCACTAGAAATTTTGGGGCCCCTGACTCAACCATTGATCAGGGCCCCCCCCCCTCCTTTGACATGTGCAATTTTTGACCAAGTGACTAAAACGTATATGCACTTTATTCTTAATTGTCTATTTAAACTTGGAAATGTTGTAAAGGTAGTAACATACACACACACAGACACACTCATACACTGAAACACACAAACACACTCACACATAAGGATTCACATATAGACACTCTAGCAGACACGCAAAGAAACACACTCATACACAGAAACCAAACAGACACTTAGCACTTGTTTACATTGACCTGACAAGTAATGAGGTAAACTACAGTTTTGTAAAAAAAAAAAAGGAGATTTAGAAAACAAAATATGGAGTTCTGATTATCTTTTTGTAAAGGAAGATGACAACTAAATTATGACAACAGCATGCAGTGGCTGAAAGGAAGGGCCCTGAACTGCCTAAACAATAATTTAAAGGTTAAATGGTGGAGTGGTTACTTCCAGAAAGGTCTTGTTAGTCTCAAAGTCTGTAGAAAGATGTGAATAATTAGCAGTAAGGTCAAAATGTCCTAAAAAGGAACAGACAATTTACACACACACACAAACTCAAACTTGCACATAAACCCAAGGAAACACAGACAGAGACAGCCTCAGAAAACACACAAAGACATATACACACATACACACACAGAGACACCCACAGAAAACACACAAAGACACACACACACACACACACACACAGAGAGACAACCACATGAAAAACACAGAAAGACATACATACACACACCCTCACTGAGACATCCACAGAAAACACACAAAGACATACACACACCCTCACAGAGACACCCACAGAAAACACAGACATACATACATACATACACACAAACACCCTCACAGAAACACCCATAGAAAAAGCTCAAAGACATATGCACACACCCTCACAGACATCCACAGAAAATGCACAAAGACATACACACCCACCCTCACAGAGAGACCCACAGATAAAAATACATACACATAGAAACACAAACCAAAGCACAAAGACATAAACACATACACCCACAGAAACACTCAAAGGAGGAAACATTTATGCACCTTGCATCCCCTAAATCAACAGTGTGTGACATGCATGATAAAAAAAAATGCAGAAATTAAGAGATCACTTTTTAAAGAATCATATTTGTAAATGTGCAAACAAAAATAATTATGTGAATTCAAAATTGTACATTAATGAGCTGGGTAGATGGCTAGATGAAGAAAAGTACCTTTAAAAGGTTGACATATGTTTGTTTGTTTTTTTCCCATTTTCCCCAACCAAGAGCACCACTTCAAATATAGTGTACAAATTTTCCCATCTGTCAGCTGTACTTATGGATTTTGAAAATACTGTACTCTATATGGTCTTGGTGGGACCATAAGCTGTGGTACTCATACCATTAGATCTGGTTAAATGCAGGATTTAGGCTTGTTGGTATGTATTTCAAAACTAAGTCAGCTGTAGTGTAAACTGAACAGTTTTAAGTTAACCTGTCTCATTTCAAACAGGAAGCAATCTTAGTCTGAGAGTATAAAATTTTATACAGATGTAAAAATCTTAGATAAAATGCCTCCTTGCATCTGGAAAGTCCTTGCATAAAGGGGCAGTAAACTGGAATGTTATATAAAAGGGCATCTACCATTTGTGTATTGAGGAGGAAACATTTCTGCATGGTTTTAAATATAGAATTTCTACAGCATTGTCAAATAATCATAAATACACTGCTGCTAAAAAAAATGTTTTTTTATGGACCCCTAGCCCCACCATACAACTACTACCACACTGAAGTTACAATCCAAAATTGCACAAAGAAATAAAAAACATTTGCTAAGTAAGTCCTACCTCCTCTTCAAATGAAAGTGATCTGCCGTCTGACTCAGGCACACACTGTACAAAGTGCCAAGTCTGTCTCACACTGAGCATAGTGGTTTAGTGCACACTAAGAAATCCTCTCAAATGCTAATACTTTACTCCTTGTAATAACATTTCCCATGCTCAATTAGCACTCTGCTGTAGTACCCACTGGTGGCTGCCAAAATTAAAAATTAAAATTTTTTTTTTTAGTTCTTGCCTCATGGGGCCCCCCTGGCTCATTGGGCCCCTGACAGGAGTCACCCCTGTCACCCCCTGATGGCGGCCCTGGTTAGGAGCCCCCAGATCTCCCTCAAGGTGGGAGAATGCTCATGACGGCTCGGAGTTGTCATTAGCACCAGAGTGAGAAACTCTGTGATGACTCAGAGCCGTCATTAGCACTCAAAGGGTTAAAGGACACCACTCAGACTATCAAAACATTTGAGGGGATGACATGGGAACATGATTACCTATGGCTAACATGTGATTTTACAGCCTTATACACATTTTTCCCCATGACCTAGGTATTAAAGCGATGGAGGAGAGTATGATCATCAGTCATCTCTCACCTGTACAAACCAATTTTATTCTGCAGCTCCACGGCAAATATTTAAAGGGACAGTTACTTCCCTACAGACATCTTATGAATGATAATACTGAGGAGATATGAGAGCATACAGTAATCTGCTTATTAACTTGGCAACTGTAGAGTGAATTTGAGTCAACAAATGAATATATATTTAGACGACCCATTTGTTAATTCTCGTGTATAAGCGAGGATAATAATTGTCTTACAGTAGCTGTTAGAAGTCATGAGTTAGCTGTACTTATACTCTGAGCTACTGTATTTTTTACTCTGCTCCCACAATGAGAGGGTCATGCCTGTAGTTATATGAGGTGCTATTGGTTCCCAAGCTAACCTATTAATATACCAATATGCTATGAAGTGGAGTTATTATAAGCTTCATAGCTAGGAAACCAACCTCTTTGGATATCGTAATACATTGAGTTATTATAAAACTCAAAAGTAAACACCAACAGTACACAGTGATTTATATCACATACATTTTAGTGGCTGTCTTTTATACTTAAATGAGACTAGATTGAAGCAACTTTATTTTGTATATAGAGGGGATTTAGTTTACTGTCAGTACCCACAGACCTGATTAACCTGTATTAATAAAACCCCTATCACATATTTATTATCTCATAGTACTAGTGGTCAGTGTCGTTTTTAATGATTTTTGTATGTTACTCAATTTTAGTTTAAATCAATAAAAGTTATATTTTACCAGTATGGAATTCCACTGCCCATCTGTCAGGGCCTAGAGTATAAAATTGTATACTAGCTTTTTTATACTCAGAAATGAAGACAAACCACTCCTTTTTGCATACATACAAATCTCATCTTAGGGTATACTGAACTAATTGTATATGGTCCTGTATAAAAGTTAATGGATAATTAAGATGTGTATCGATTAGGGATTGGCAAATGTGTTTATATTCAAATCTGAATGTTAGAACGAATGTAATTGTAGAAAGGCAATTTATATAATTAAATGTTGACAAAAATGAATATTCTCAAAAATTCTATAATCGAAGGCTATTTACATTTATCGAATGTCACTTTCGTATTTGTATGTTCATAATTAGATCCAATGTCCACATTCAAAATTTCGAATGTAACATTCAATTTAACAAATACAATTCAGAAGTTCAATAGTTCATGTGGAATTTCGTAAATTGATACATAATAGATACAAATATATCAATTTGAATGTTTCTTTTTTGAATATTGCATAATTTGTATATTACATTTAAAGAAAGCATTAGAATTACTAGTACATATATATAAATTCTAATTTTTTATTTGAATATTGCAAAATTCAAATACATGAAACAAATGTTAGATGTTGTTCGAAATTCGAAAATGAACGAATGTGTTAAAATTTGTTTCATCTTTCGAATGTTGTGAAACAATCACCCATCCCTAGTATGGATGAAGGATTAATTTCATGTGAGAATTTTTTTTTAGCTGAATATTCATTTTGGATTCATTACTGTATCTCCAATGGGAACAGAAAACATATACAACTAAATCTAACACTATAAAATTGGATTTGAACAATTAAAAGAACATATAAGAATATATAACTTACTGATTGAATGGACTTACAGGGGAACAAAAGTAGCAACTGCTCTTTCCAATGGCTCTAGTCAAAGCGACTGAACATAGGTTAGCTTCACCTATTCTCCCACCTCCTGATGCTAGGTTAATGCTTGATAGAACATGCCTGTATGATAATTATTAACATTTAGTGCCTGACTTTTTTAATTCATGAGAATATTTTTCCTTATCTAGGTAACAGTTTGTGGGATGGTTATTTGTTAGGTATTCAACGATCTGGTATTAAATGTGGAATATTCAGGTTCCATTCTTTTTTGCATACATGGCTAATGAACCATAATATTTATGTTCAGGGGAGGGTGTGGTTAAAATGATTGGGAGGTGGAGGTCTGGTTGTTTACAGGTTGTATATATGTTGTTTTTTTTGACAGTTCCAATTTTCTTTTTGATCATCCTAATTGTCTATATTATTTGGGCACATATGGTGGTATCTGGGTGTTCTGTTAAGATTATCAAATGATTGTGTACTTTGTTTGGGGTTAGGAGTGCCTGGTGGCTATTTAGGCCACTGGGAATCCTTGTTGTCCATGATTATTATTTGTTCAGAAACTGAGTCAATGTTTTTTTGGAATTCTGATGAATTATTAGGGAGCAGAAGGCCATGAGGATAAAGTGCACAGGGTAGCAAGTGGGTTTGTATAATGTATAGTTTGGTACTCCTAATATTGAATGTAATGGTGTTAGATACATTTATTTTTTAGAGGATAGAGTGTACCTCAGAGAGATGGGTCTTCATATATTAAATTGTAATATCAGAGAGGCTGTATTGAAGACCTTAGCTTTTTTTAAGGTGGTTTGAATTTTATTTAAGGGATGATACATTCATTTTATGGTACGTGGAAGCCCTTAAAGTTATTTATATTTTTTCAATTGTTAATAATGTTTGGTCTCAGTCCTTTTATACCCAATTTCTGTTTCAGAAGTTTATTTGAAAGAGTGCCTAATGTAGGAGTTCAAACATTTTTTAAACATCCAAAAAGAAAAACTTTAAAAAAAGAAGAGATAAAATATGCAGACAACCAATTTGTGTTTGAATTTGTTGTCAAAAAAGGTTTTTTTTCGCTTGTTTTTATTGGCTAGTATACTGATACCAATGTTCCTTGATCCAATGCATAGCCTATTTCTTGTATGGGGAAAATTGGTATAGATGGGAAAGGCTTCTAGTTTAAAAGCCTTAACAAGGGTATAAATAGATACCTGAATACATAATGGTACTGATAAGTCATTGGTTAATTTATGATGAAGTGATCAGTAGTAATGGAAAATATTACATTTATTTCTTTGAATAAAAATGCAATAATGTTTCTATTCAGCATCTTTTGATAAAGGTGTAAATATGCAGGATATGTTATTAACTCAGTATTGCCAGATATAATTTTACTGGATGCTCTATTAAATTATCTGTATACTGCTTTCATAAATGTTTTGCCAAGAAAGCCAAGTAATAGGGCACATATAGCAAAAAGATATTAAGCATTATTTCCCTAAGGTTACATGTATGAATGTTTTGCCAAATAGTTGAAAATGCTTGAAAAAATGAGGACAATACTTGCTAAGTATTTTAACCACCGTTACAAACTATAAAATAATTATTAATCCAAAACGAAAGGCAGCACCCAGGAAGAAATCCAGCAGACTCAAGAGACTTTCATATGTTAAATAGCTTAGCAAAGTTTAATAAGGCATCCACAAGTATGAGTACAGATGATGGTCAAACATGTTTCGTAAGTATTACATATTTACCACTACTAGACAAATTACATCTCTCTTAATTTATAGTATGTAAAACTCCTCCCCCTGCATAAAAAAACACACTCACAAACATGTACTGTTTTCTAATAGGTCTACAATCAACTACCCTAAGAAAAATGAAATACTGTCAGCAAATAATGAAAAAATATAAAAATATTTAGATTTAACAATCCATTCATGATTCTATTGTGAAGAACAAGGTTGCAAGACTAATATTAAAATTAAAAGGAACACTAAATTTGAAAGCAAACTTTTACTGAAAAATAATTAAAGGTGTTGTTATCACACCCCATAATTAATAAATAGATCAGGAATATCCATACAAAAAGTTTGACATCCCACTCGGAGTTTAATCCTTTTGGCATTTGTGTATCCAAATGAAAAATCCAAAATACTTCTCGTTGTCTTAGGATTTCTTCTCTATTTCCCCCTCTGGGGTGTCTGTGAATGATTTGTATACCCTGAATTGCCAAAAGTGAACTGTCAGCATTATGTTCCTGTTTGAAATAGATAGGTGTAGTGGACAGTGGGTCATCTATAGCTCTTAGATGTTCTAGAAACCGATCTTTGACAGCTCTTGTAGTTAAACCTACATACTGCCTGTCACAACCTCGGCAGGTCAAAAGGTAAATAGCAAAGCAAGACTTGCACGTAGAATGTTGGCGCATTTTATACACTTTACCGGTTACTTTTGAAGTGAATTCAGTACCAAAAATGGCATATGAACATGACTTACATCTTATGCTGTTGCACTTAAAAAAACCTGGTTTAAGAGATAACCAACTAGGTTTTTTTGTGCCCAGGCAGCATGGATGGAGATAAAGCATTCCCCAACGTTTTAGCTTTTCTAGATACAAAAGAACATCCTTTGTTTACAATTTCTCTAAGTTTATCATCAGTTTCAAGAATAGATAATGACTCTCTAATGATCCCACAAATTATGTGATATTCACTACTATAAGTAGTGATAAACTTACGTTTATTACTCATGACTTGTGATCTCTTTTTATGAGTGGAAAGATAACTTTTTTCCAAAGAATCTACCTGTTTTTGTTCTCTAAGAGGGTGTCCTTCCTGTATCCCCTGTCCACAAACCGATCAGTAAGATCTCTAGCATGTACCTCATATGTTTCCATGGTGGTGCAATTGCGTTTAACCCGCATGTACTAACTCTTGGGAATTGTATTTACAGTATGTTTTGGGATGACAGGACTCTGCACTTAAGATGGTATTGCCCGCCACTTCTTTCCTGTACAGTTCTACCTCTACTCGTTTTATTTTTTCATTTTATTTCAAAGAAATATACAAATAATCAACACTTTCTTTGCTATGCATATAGGTAAATGCAGGATTAAGATCATTATCTTGAAAATGATTAATGAATGAATGAATCAATCAATTCCTCTGGACCTCTCCAAACAAAGAGAAGGTCATCTATATATCGGCCAAAAAAGATAATGTTCTCCCGATAGGGACAACTATATCCAAAGATGCGGAAAGCTCCCACCAACCTAGATATATGTTGGCATATGAGGGAGCAAATTTTGCTCCCATAGCAGTTCCGTGCCTCTGGAGATAGTAGTCCCCCTCAAACATGAAAAAATTATGTGTGAGCAAAAAAAGCTATAGATCTCAAAATTAATTCCTTTAGGGACTCACCATAACTAGAGAAGTGATTTAACAAAAGGTTAATTGCCTTTATGCCTTTATCGTGTGGTATGGATGTATATAAAGAAACTACATCAACGGATACAAACAAAAAACCTTCTTGCCACGCAATGGCTTCAATTTGTCTAATGATATCACGTGTATCCCTAATGTAGCTCTCAAAGTTCAAGACCAATGGATGTAAATGGCAATCTATCAACTCAGTGAGAAGTTCAATTAAAGAACATATCCCTGCCACAATCGGACGGCCAGGTGGATTGTGAAGGCTTTTGTGGATTTTGGGCAAATAATGAAATATTGCCACCTTTGAATATTTAACCAATAAGAAATCCACCTTCTTTTGTGTAATGACACCATTGTTAGCTGCCCAATCAATAAATGATTTTAGTTCTCTTTGATAGACAAAAATAGGATTATAAGGTAACCTTTCATATACCTCCAAATCTGACAACTGCCGAAGGGCTTCTGCAATGTAATCAGTTTTATCCAAGACTACAATCTTTCCTTCCTTATCTGAGCCTTTAATCACTATGTCAGTGTTAGCCTTCAATGCTTGTAATGCAACATATTCATGTTTCGTGAGATTATCACCCTTATTATTTGACCAATCAATAGATTCATGTAGATTTTTTAGCTTCAATTCTACAGATTTTTGAAAAATCTCAATTGCACTGGATATGGTGTTTACTGGAAAGAAATCCGATTTGGCTCTTAATTTAGTATCATCCAATTTAGTAACAGGTATGATACTGACACCTATGTTTTCAGCATCCAGAGACATCAGATCCAGTTCAGTACATTTGTCAAAGAAATCAAAATTCACAATAGTGTCCGTAGAAATAGTAATATACTCATTAGGAGTCCCCTTTTCAGCTTCAAAAAATGTTTTTTGAGAACCAAAATTCGTACAAACCTGTTCAGATCTATTATGGTATTGAAGAGGTTAAAATGTACAGATGGGGCAAAATTCAAACCAAGAGAAAAAAATTGTATTTGCGTCACTTTACATTTAGACAAGTTAACAACATTACAGTTGTCTAAATATATTTCCTTGTCTGATTCATCTTCTTCCTCTGTGGATACCTGTGCACCCGTGTCTGTACATTTGTCAGTGGAGCAGGTGGATCTTTTGTACCTATGGTCCCCTCTACGTATTTTTTTCGTATAGGCTGAGGGTGCCTCCTCTCGTTTTTTGAATGTATGGTTATAGGTAAGTCCTGTGTATCCTCTCTATTCTATAACACAAAAGAAGTAATAGAGACTGAATGCTGAACTACTGCTCCTTCTATGTCAGTGGAGTCATAGTCATATTCAGTGTCTGTATCACTAAAAGTGACTCTTTTAACAGACTGTGAATTATCCTTCCTATATTGTCTACCCCTCCTCCTATTATCAGATAAGGGGAACTTGTATACTTTATCATGATCATAATCCTGCTTATCTCTTAAGATCTTTTTTTTTTTAAATTGCCATAATGTACTTTTATATATAATTTTTATACATAAAAAGCCCTTTTCAGGGCTATTTGTATGGTTAGACTTAGATTTAGTGGTAGGGATATTTTAGTATTTTAGGGGTTAATTAATTTAATATAGGTGGCGGCGGTATAGGGGGATTAGATTAGGGGTTAATAATTTAATATAGGTTGCGGCGGTATAGGGGGATTAGATTAGGGGTTAATAATTTTAATATAGGTGGCGGCGGGGTAGGAGCTCACATTAGGGGGTCGTTAATGTAGGTGGCGGCGGTGTAAGGGGCTCACATTAGGGGGTAGTTAATGTAGGTGGTGGCGGTGTAAGGGGCTCACATTAGGGGGTAGTTAATGTAGGTGGCGGCGGTGTAAGGGGCTCACATTAGGGGGTAGTTAATGTAGGTGGCGGCGGTGTAAGGGGCTCACATTAGGGGGTAGTTAATGTAGGTGGCGGCGGGGTCCAGGAGCGGCGGTTTAGGGGTTAATAACTTTATTAGGTGCAGCGGGGTCCGGGAGCGGCGGTTTAGGGGTTAATACACTTATTATTAGGAGAGTGAGGGGGGATAGCGGATAGAGGGGTATACGTGTCGGGCTATGTTTGGGAGGCGTGTTAGACAGTACGGGAGATTTAATAACTTAGTCAGGTTTTGTAGGCGCCGGCAGTTTCTAAAGTGCCGTAAGTCACTGGCGACTCCAGAAATTTGTACTTACGCAGATTTCTAGACATCGCTAGTTTATCCGACTTATGGCACTTTAGCAATTGCCGGCGGGGTATATTGGATAGCTTGAGTTGCGAGCTGAAACTACGGGCGGCGGGGGTTCCCTCGCTTGCGCTGCAAACTACGATGTATATCGAATCACGCCCTTGATGTCTAATTCCAACCTAGAGTCCTTTTTCAGCAATTTGTCCATCCTAAAAAACAGGTTGTCTACATTTTGATTCTCCTCTTGTTCAATTGTGTCAGAATTGAACAAATCTTCGCAATCACTGTACTCCTCTGCTGTAGTTTGAAAAATAAAGCTAGAGGTTGCCATTATGTCTAAAATATACTCAGACTGGTCTGCTTCGTGTTATATAAATGCAGTGCTTATCACAATAGAAAGTCTCATAAGACCCCTGTTAGGCAAATTCAGTGCAGTTCCAAAGCGTCTTACAAGGCATGTGTTTCATTAAACTAGTGGGCTTAAACTGTATTGTTAAATGTCAAATGCCGGAAAATAAATTTTGTGCAGCTTACCCACGATGATGGATCACCAGCTTCCAAGAAAACAGAAAAAGAGCAGCGCTCAAAGAAACTGTCTCCTCCGCAACAACACACAGCCCCTTCAGAAATCACAGCCGTCTTCACACTTGTCGTCCACAACTACACATCCAGGAGAACGGTCTCAGGACGATGACATCACCGGTGCTCGCCTTGTGCAGAAGCGCTCCATCAACGCTCAAAATCAAGAAACAAATCCAAAATGAAAGGCAGCACACAGGAAGAAATCCAGCAGACTCAAGAGATTTTCATATGTTAAATAGCGTAGCAAAGTTTAATAAGGCATCCACAAGTCTGAGTACAGAAGATGGTCAAACATGTTTCGTAAGTATTACATATTTACTTTCTCAATGACCACTACTAGACAAATGACATCTCTCTTAATTTATACTATGTAAAACTCCTCCCCCTGCATAAAAAACACACTCACAAACAGGTGCTGTTTTCTCATAGGTCTACAATCAACCACTGTTTCACATTCTATGAAACAGAGAAATTTTAAACAAAGGATGTTCTTTTGTATCTAGAAAAGCTAAAACCTTGGGGAATGCTTTATCTCCATCCATGCTGCCTGGGCACAAAAAAACAAATTGGTTATCTCTTAAACCAGGTTTTTTTAAGTGCAACAGCATGAGATGTAAATCATGTTCATATGCCATTTTGGTACTGAATTCACTTCAAAAGTAACCGGTAAAGTGTATAAAATGCATTCTACGTGCAATTCTTGCTTTGCTATTTACCTTTTGACCTGCAGGGGTTGTGACAGGCAGTATGTAGGTTTAACTACAAGAGCTGTCAAAGATCGGTTTCTAGAACATCTAAGAGCTATAGATGACCCACTGTCCACTACACCTATCTTCCTGCATTTCAAACAGGAACATAATGCTGACAGTTCACTTTTGGCATTTCAGTGTATACAAATCATTCCCAGACACCCCAGAGGGGGAAATAGAGAAGAAATCCTAAGACAACGAGAAGTCTTTTGGATTTTTCATTTGGATACACGAATGCCAAAAGGATTAAACTCCTAGTAGGATGTCAAACTTTTTGTATGGACATTCTTGATCTTTTTATTAATTATGGGGTGTGTTAACAACACCTTTAATTATTTTTCAGTAAAAGTTTGCTTTCAAATTTAGTGTTCCTTTTAATATTAGTCTTGCAACTTTGTTCTTCACCATAGAATCATGAATGGATTGTTATATCTAAATATTTTTATATTTTTTCATTATTTGCTGACATTATTTCATTTTTCTTAGGGTAATATAAAGTATAAATAAATTTTAGAATAACCTGTTTATTTGCTGAAGGCGAGTTTTGTGTATATTTAGCTTTAGGAGTATTCAATTAATTCTAGTATTTAAACTATGGTCTCTCCCCCCCCCCCCCCTACACATATGTTAAACAGGTGCATAGAATGTGAAACAGTAGTTGATTGTAGACCTATGAGAAAACAGTACCTGTTTGTGAGTGTGTTTTTTATGCAGGGGGAGGAGTTTTACATACAGCCAGAACATAGCTATTGCATGGACTTTTTTATGTAGGGTGCAGTAAAATGGGCTGCTGTATTAGCTTAATTAACACTGCATCACACAATGTGCATGTGTCTATGTCTGGACACTAATTGTGATTGTAGGTATACTCAATTCACAGAGCATACTAACTAATCAGTGTCTATGTTAGTTAACAGATTGACGAGTCATGTTTGGGTTAAATGAAACCTTTAACATGTCAGGGGGAGTGGGGACGTTGAGTCTCTTTCTTTTTTAACAGCAATTTGTGAAAATTAGGTGCTCGTAATATTGCCTATTTTACTTATTCCATTACGTATCCGGTGATGGCTAATGATTTGTGTCGCCTATAATAAAAGTAAATGCGGCTTAGATTTGGGTTAACCCCTAGACTGACTTCGATACACATGCTCTTGAAAGTTAATAACTAGGATACAGTGTTTGCTACTTGCTTAGTCCAATGACGGATTTGTGTCACTTCACATTCAAACTAGCGCATGTATATATATATATATATATATATATATATATATATATATATATACATACACTAAGGGGAAGTAATCCAATCCTATAATTTACAATCTAAGAAATCTTTGGCACTTAATACACTAACTACGCAATATTCTTAGCTTAAACTATCATTGAGTGCTATATGACCCCGCATACATAGCTAGTTTTTATTAGATTCCCTATATACTAACTCTGCAACTATACTTCCATAGCAACAACATCGAGTTGAAATAATATAATAATCGAGTTACTACATTGCAATAGAATAATCTATTTGACGTATTTATATATGTGGAATTGCCACTTAACGTTGATACCTTGTTTATAGATTAAAAGCACTATGTTGCAATGTTCATATGATAACTAGCTCGGAACGGGAACAATAATAGCCTAACTTGTGGAATACTTAACACAATAGAGCGTTTACTCTAATCCTGCATCTGTGCCCTTTGACTTAGAAAATAAATACCAGTGTATCCTAACTTGATATCAATAAATACTTAGCCTTTGCTACTGTTTCCGCATACTGTCAGCATTATTGCAGTAGTTATTAAATACGTTTTTTGCATATTAGGGGATTCTAATTATCAGGGGATATAGATTTATCTTCACCAACGCTGCACCGATATCACCACATAGTGTTTTTACTTTTATATTTTTAATTAACTTTCTTATTAGAAGTTAAGTTTTAACCCTTTTTTTCAGGGAATGGTTTAGGTACATTAGTTGTTGGATTATTAATTTGGTGCTAGGACAAGGGTTGAGTGGGGAAAATGTATGGCAGCTTATAAGTACATTTCAAAGGGGCACTGAAATGCTACGTGGGGAATTGTGTTGGGGGAATGAGACAAATTTAAATTACTGGAATAGAGGTACCATGAACAATTATTACACTCTATAAAGTTTACAATTCAAACACATTTACAAGAGAAAAACATTTTAAGTGTAATGCTCCTTTAATTGCAAATAATCAAATAAAAGTAACAAATAAAAAATTAAAAAATACTTAATAATAAATTTCCCCCAGAAAAAAAGGCTGAACAATTGAACAAATATAATAAATCGAAATGTAGGTCCTACTTCATATTGTGCTCACAAAATATAGGGAAACATTCTACTAAAGTTTTCAAAGTAAAATATCATTCTTCTGCACTTCTCATGAACAATAATAAGTAACTAATCAAGTTTAGCCACATCTTATACCCTCCTGAATTTGTGATAATCTTATTTAGCTCTCCTGCCCTATGCTTCATTGGCTCATAGTGCTCATGAAGAGTATTGATACATAAAGAAATAAATAATTATTGTATATGGTAAACATTGGTTGGTTGGTATTTCTATTTTGTGAGAATAATCTGTAGTAGGATTTACATTTTGAGTCACATAAATTATTTAAATTATCTATAATTGAATACACAGGATATCCAGGCCCCCATCCGATATGCAGCGTCGCCCGCAAAAGCCGGCGACTCCAGATTTTGCGCGGGTTTGGTATCACATATACGGCGTAGCATACAAGTTACGCACGTATATTTCTGCCTTCGCCCTTATTTTTTTTACCCATAGACTGACATACAAAACACGCGCAGTTTGGTATCCAATATACGGCGTAAGGACTTACTCGCGCACAATTCAGAAAATCTACTCCATTCTCATCTCGCCACAAATTGCAGGCGCAGCAACCCTTGCACTGACTAAAAAAACAACATAACTCTCTGAAGGCCTAACAAATGCATGCTCAACAACATACATATGAGCAGCTTGGATCTCAAACAGTTAAACCTCTTCCAATCATTTATTATTCCTGCCCCTGCAAGTATGTCAATTGTGTGAAACCAATCACTAACAGCACAACTTCTCAACAGGAAGCCTAAAAAAATGCACATCCTCATTAGCCACCATGCTTCCCCTGCTTTCCATAGAGAGGCAGCATCATGGGTCACAAGGGGTGCATCATGGGGCACAAGGGGTGCTGGAAGCCCTAAACGCCCCTGTTGTTCCGTCTATACATGCTGATTCTATAGTTGCTGCTGAGGTCCATGGTCATGGTGCTGCCCCTGCTGCTGCCCCTGCTGCAGCTGGTCATCGAATTACATACTCCAGATTTCCACTGCATGTAAGTGAAACTACTACATCCCACCCCCTTCCCTTAACCACCCTAATTACTGAAAATATCTCATTAGTTTAATTCATGTTTAGGTCACTATGATTTATTGACTATCATTAAGAAGAATCAAAATGGATGTTTATATCTTATGTTCACATCTTCTGTAAATACATTATTATTTAGATATATATACCCATGTGCAGGGATAGGCATGGTGTCCTTCACTAAAGGTCTTTACTTTAGAAAATGTCCGCCACAGCCTTGCCTCGTGCCTATCCCTGCCCATGTGTCATTTTCTATTGGATGTGAGAAACCTTGATTTACATCTTATAAGTGAATATTACTATATGTACCCTTCATACACAACTATGTGATGTGGTTTATAGAACATGAATATGTCATAAACATGATAATATTACCTTTTTGGGCCCATTTCCACACAGGCCTTATTATATGTTTAAACAATATTAATGTACTAAAACACCCCTCACATGGATGTGGATGATAATTATATGGTAAATAACAGAGGACAAGATTTATGGTGAACTATAAGAATATTTATTTCTTTTTAGGTTTCTTGGATGAGGGGGCTGAGGTGACTGGAGTGGATTTCCTTGTTCTCCTGGTTTGGGAAGATTCAGATGATTCTGCTGGAGTGCTGGCCACAGATGATAGGCTGGAGGCAGTGTCCTGCTGGTGTGTAAAGTGCTCAACCAACACACCCAAGGGTTGATTTTGTTCCTGCCATCTATTGTCCATCTGCATCTGCATATCAGACAGAACGCGCATCATCTGCGACTGGTTTTGAACAATTCCATTTAATGAGGCTGCAATGTCCCTCTGCAGCTCTATGCTACACTTGAGTAACCTCTCTTGGCTCCTGTGTAACCTCTCTTGGCTCCTTTGAAACCTCTCTTGGCTCCTATGTCTAATGTGTGAAAGGACTTTGTGACTTGTGAAACACAACTGCAGAACAGATAGGTGAAATGGATAGAAATGTTTCACCCCTTGGATTGGTATCACTATAGCAGTCAGTGATATCAGTTGAGGTAAGAGAGTGAATTAATATATATATATATATATATATATATATATATATATATATATATATATATATAAATGTATTACTATGAAAGAAGAAATAATCTCTCTCAAAGTTAGGAGAGTGGGAACCTAACAAGTCTGTATTTCTTGTCCCAAGTCGTTATCAGATTAACAGGTATAAGGAGATTCTTAGCGGATATCTGTACTGAATGAAGTCTCAGGTTAATTCGTTAGAAGATTTCCCACAAGAGATTAGCACTCTGAAAACCAAATTGTAACTAATGTTCCCAAAACAATTCGTTCACTAGAAGGGTAAACAGTTCCGTTACCTGTTTCTTGCAGCTGCAGTGAACGGCGTTCAGAGGACAGAGCGCAGCAGGCCGGGGAGGAGTCACTCACTGATGCGCTGGTTGATTGACAGCGCAAGACGCTAGCGAGCCCCGGTTTTCTGTGAAAACCAACTGCGGCTATTTAGATTCCGGTTAAGTAGCTGGGAAGTATGTTCAGAGGGTTCAGGCAGATGTCTCTCAGGGGAAGACCGAAACTCCTCAACACGAATGAAAGCAGACTTGTAGTGTATCCTCTGATAGGAACGACAAGTGCCGAAGTTGTTAGGATGCGGTGTCCGTAAGATGCAAAAGAAAAGTATCTTCAGAAAGAGAGATGCTGCAACTGTAGGAGCATATAACGAAAAGGTATTGTAATCCACAGAAAGCTGGAAAGCAATATTATTCCAGTAGGAATACGTGAGCTCAGTATGAGCAGGAGTTACTCTGTCTAAGCAACAAAATACTAAGCACCTGCCCTTGCAAGAACAGGTGTATTTAAAGACTCTGTGGGCAGGGCTTAGAAAATGCAGGTAGAGGCTTAAAGGTAAATGCATGCAGTGAAGAATCCTGACATCACCCCCTCCTCAAGAAAGCTGTCCCACAACTTGAGGTCTAGGTCTATCCGGAAAGCGACTGTGAAAAGTAGAGATGAGTCTAGGAGCATCAACTTCTGAGGCATCCTCCCAAGAGTCGTCTTCTGATGGATAACCCTTCCAGTGAATAAGATATTGTAGTACTGAACCCTTGTAATGGGAGTCCAGAATGGAATAAACTTTGTATACTTGAGTATCAGTTATAACTGAGGAGTCAGCACGGATGGGTTCTTGTTGTCTAGATCCGGTATAAGGTTTTAGAAGAGAGACGTGGAGGGTCGGATGCACCTTCAATCCGATGGGTAATTGCAAGGTGACAGCGTTAGGGTTGACTACCCGGTTTATTACAAAAGGTCCAATAAACTTTCTAGCAAGTTTCTTGCTTGGAACTTGAAGTTTCAAATTCTTTGTGGAAAGCCAAACCCGGTCCCCAACAGAGTAATTAGGGAGAGTTCTTCTTCTGAGATCGTAATGTCTTTTCTGCGTAGCTTGAGCATTCTGAATGTTCCGTTTGATAAAATCAAAATTGTCTAAAATCCTAATGGTGAAATCATCCAAATTGGGTGAATTAGTACTTGAGGTAGGGTTGAGGAAGAGAGTAGGGTGAAATCCATAATTTGCAAAGAAAGGTGAACAATTTGTAGATGAGCTGGTTAAGTTGTTGTAGGCATATTCAGCCATGGGTAAGTAGGAGATCCACTGGTCTTGCTGGTAGGAACAAAAACAACAGAGATATTCCTCAAGCCATTGATTCAGCCGTTCCGTCTGCCCGTTGGTTTGGGGGCGGTAAGCTGTTGTGAATCTATGTTCAACTTGAAGGAGTTTGGTCAAGGTAGACCAGAATCGGGAGGTGAATTGCGTTCCTCTGTCAGTGATCACCCTAGCAGGTACGCCATGTAGTTTAACAATATTGTCTAAGAAAAGACAAGCTGTTTCCGAAGATGAAGGGACTTTATGGTAAGGAATGAAGTGCCCCATCTTGGTGAACATATCTATTACAACAAGTATGGTGTTCTGTTTTTGTGATATGGGTAAGTCAACAATGAAAAGAAAAGTCACTTGTGTGTGAGCACCTAATTGCAGCCCTGTGGTGGGGTAGCTTGTGTGTTCCTAGCTGGAAAATTTTGTTTCAATACCGGCAAGGTTTTACCCCGTTGACTCACCCTGGCTTCTGGTATCCGTCCGGGTACTTCTTCTTACGCCTCCATTTCTGTGTGGGCCCGTCCACAGGGAGAATTCCTTAGCGGTGGCTGCTGGGTATGCACTATGGGAACCTCCGCAAAGTGCCTCTGTAGCCTCCGTTGGATTACCACTCCCCTCCTGGGCTCTCTCCACATGCGAGTGAATGGCGTCTGACGTCACCCGGTACTCCGCCTCTGGCTGACTCCTTTGTTGTTTGCCGAGTCTCACTGCGGTTAGTTTGACAGTGCGGGTAAGTGATTTTCAGGCAAAGATATGCTGTGCGATCCAATGTGCTTGCTTGCTGGGTCTCCAGACCAATGTATATACAGAAAAAGATGAAGCAGCACCAGTTTCATGCACTTAAAACTGCTTTATTGACAGCTTTTACAACTTTCAAATGTAAGCAGGCAGTATTGTGGTGACAAACTGTGCCTAGACAAACATACATAGATGAGAAACTGCTAACATGTTTCGGCCCTTCTGGCCGTAATCTTAGCTACATTGTTTCTCCCCAATTCACCTTTTATACTTCTGTGCTCATTGTGATTGGTTAAAATTTGATCCAGTGTGTCTGCCTAATTGGGCACAAATGATTACCATTCTAATTTGAACAAAAACATGTCAGCTATTACGTGAACACCTCCAATGAGTGAACTTAAGTAAAACATAGTTACATTTCTATCATTGCTAACATTTTCCATATCCTCCCTGTGAAATTACATGGAATAACTGAAAGGAAATGAAGCACAAAATATTATGAAATGTTACAATATGCTGATAGAACAATTATTACCATAACCTTATATTAAAAAAAAAAAATGCTTCCAATGTTCATAATATGTTGCTACAATCATCAAAACATAATAATCAATTTTGGTGAATGATGTTGTGAGAACTTAATCTTAAAATAACTAATTTTTAATTTATTTTTAATTTATTTGTAACAAATCTATACAAACATAGGAAGATAGAGATGTGACACTGAAATATTGAGAAAAGTTAAAGAGGGAGGCGCACTGGACCCACAGGAACCAAAACTTTTGTTTCACTCCCAAAAATTGATTAAATCAAATTCTGAATTCAATCCTGTGGGAATTCTTGTTTTTAACCTGTGTATCCAGTACACCTCCCTCTTTGATAGTAAAGTCTCTCTATCCCCCCCCCCCTCTCTTTTTACATTTCACTTGCTCAATAATAGTCCAACTGAGTGAACTTATGTTTTTATTGTGTTTAATTTTGAAATGTTGTACGAGAGGGGTCGTGAGCTTACCAGCTTTTATGTTAGTGATGTGTTCACGGATCCTTTCCCTTGCTTCCCTAGTAGTGAGACCTGTATATTGTACTCCACAAGTTTCACAGGTTAACAAGTAGACCACATAAGTGGATCTGCAATTCAAACATGAAAAATGTCTGAAATGTTCTCCCGTGGCTGTACTGACAAATCCCTCACTCAACTGTAAACAACCACATGCCATACATGGACCATAATTGCATTTATAGACTCCATTGAATCTTAGCCATGATGAGTTAGAAATGTGTGTTGCTCTCAGCTGTGTGGGGGCTACTATGTTGCCAATTGTCATTCCTTTTTTGTATGCAAATCTGCACCCTTTGGACACTATATTGGTAAGGCCCTCATCCGCTGTTAACATACGAAAATGTTTTCGTATGATATTGCATACTTGATGGTATTGTGCATTGTACTTTGTCACAAAGGTTGTTTTTCCAAAACTTCTGTTTTTATTATGTGAATTTTTCAGAGTGAGAAATTCATTTCTCTCTCTTTTTGAAATGTCTTCTCTGACCCTGGTAACCTCCTTTCTGTCATAGCCCCTATTACAGAGACGATTCTCTAAATCTAGTGATTGCTGTTCAAATTCTGACTGTGTTGAACAGTTTCTTTTTAGACGTATAAACTGCCCTTTCATTACAGAAAAGAATACCCTTTTGGGATGGCTACTCTTCGCGTGCAGGAGAGTGTTCCCAGAGATTGGTTTTCTGTACACTTTGGTTTGTATCTTTCCATGTTCACCCATTAATGTTACATCTAAAAAATTTATTTGGGTTTTACCAAAATCATGGGTTAGTTTTATGCCTGCTGTGTTTCTATTTAATTCCTCCAGAAATTCCACCAACTCAGCTTCTTCCCCCTCCCAGGTGATCAGAAGATCATCTATATATCTTCTGTAATATTTTATTCTAGTTTTCCAGGGGCCATCACCTCCATAGATGTGGGACAGCTCCCACCAACCCATAAATAGGTTGGCGTATGAGGGCGCAAATTTGGCCCCCATGGCTGTCCCACACCTCTGGAGGTAATGGACCCCTTCAAACTCAAAAAAATTATGAGTTAGAAGAAACCTTGTAACTCTAAGAATAAATTTACAGAATGAGGGATCATAGTGGGTGGATCTTTTCAAGAAAAATGAAATTACTTCCAAGCCCGCACTGTGTGGAATGCTAGAGTACAAAGAGGTAACATCTAGAGATGCCCAACTAAAGCTATCATTCCAACTGAGAGAATCCACTTCAATCAAAAGTTGTTTCGTGTCTCTCAGGTAGCTTGACAAGTTCTGTACCAAAGGCTGCAATATAGCGTCCAGCCATTGTGACAATGGTTCCAAAATTGAACCAATGCCGCTAATGATCGGACGACCCTTAACCTCTGAGATGGATTTATGCACCTTGGGTAAGAAGTTGAAGATAGGCTTAACCGGACACTCCACTTTTAGGAAGTTACAGGTCTTTTCATCCAAAAAGCCTTCCTCTTTTCCGTCATCTATGAGATGTGATAATTCAAGTTTGAATCTGTCTGTTGGATCTTTTGTTAAACTCATATATTGGGAACAGTCTGTTAGTTGTCGTGTGGCTTCTTTTAAAAAGAAGGCTTTATCCATGACAACCACGGACCCTCCCTTGTCAGAAGCTCTTATGACCAAATTGGGGTTCTCTTTTAGACCCCTAAGTGCCAACTTTTCTTCCCTATTTAGATTTTTCTGTTTATCAAGATTTACCGTGTATGCTAATTGTGTAAGATCTTTCTCAACTCTATATTGGAATTTTTCCAAAATGTCCCTCTTGTGTGTATAGGATAAAATCTTGAAGCTCCAGACAGAGAGGGGCCTTTACTGATATACTAATCAGTCATTTCATCTTGTGAGAATTCATTCTCACAGGCCAGTCTCTCTAGAGCTTCAAGATCACACACTTCTTGAAAGGTCAGAGATGTTGTTTTTCCTGGTTCAATTCTATTGGGGGATAAACCTTCTTCGTCAGTCACATTCTCATTGCTTTGTGAAAAATGTTTCTTAATTGTTAAATTCCTGATCAGCCTGTTTACATCCACTAGTGTCTGGAATAAATTAAAACTGTCCGTTGGTACAAAACTGAGACCATAGTTTAGGACCTTGACTTCCAGCTCACTTAGTTGGTATGCTGACAGGTTGATCACAGAATTTAAATGTATTTTGTCCCTGATCTCCCCCGTCTGGGCGGCCGGGGGGGTTTTGGGGGCACTGCGGGCGGACCCTTCAAAATGCCCTTTCCTTTTATATCTCCCCCCCCCCTCCTGACTCGCCTGTTGCACTGGGAAAAACCTGTGCCATTTCAGAATTTTCAGGTTCCCTAGCTGTTGTCTTGGGCCTATTCGTGTTATCTGTGGGGAGTTTCGTATTCCCTGATGTTATATGTGTTCTGTTCTCTCCACTGGGTGTTTTGGCTCCCTCTTTTTCAGGGTCCTCCTCCTCTCCTGAGGTTGAACAATCCCCAGAGGATTCGGCTTCACTTTCATTGAAAGTGACTCTTTTAGTATTGCCCTGATTCTTTTTGTTTTTCTTTCCTATTCTCTTTCCCTTTGGAAAACGTTTTTGATCGTTATCTCTTTTATATGTAGTTCTCTGCTTCCTATTCCATATATAGATTTTATTATTTTCATAGTCAGATAAATCCCTCAGGTATTTATCATGTTTTATTTCCATTATTAGGGACTTAGATTCAGCTAGGGAAACCTTCAAAATAGAATCAAACTTAGCATATAAAACATCACTACTGCGTACATTTAATTCAATCTGTAAAACATCAATTTCTTTAGATACAGAGGCTAACATTTTAGATTTAAATTCTATGAGCATCCCCATAAGCTTAAGTGAACAGTCTGATAGAACACTGTTCCACACTCTTATAAAGTCCTCATCTTCTACAGCAAATGTTGGGAACTTGTTAACCCTTAGTCCCCTGGGGATCATTCCATTTGTTATGTACTTTTGTAGTGTCCAAATGTCCCATTTTAACCTCAACTCTTTATCCAAAAGTGCTTCCAATTGCTCAAATAGCTTACTTAGCGTATAGGTGGAATATTCTGATGAGAACACATTCTCAATCTCCTTAGTGTCAAATGTTCGTTCATTAGAGGATTGCAGTGAATAAAAACTGACAATATTGCTTAGAGTGTCACTTGCTCTTTCTTCCATAGTGTAAAAGAGAGCTGTCACTGTGTCTTGTCTGGAAATCACTAAACAGAGTTCAATGCAAAAAGTGCTCTGCCACTATCGACAGGAAACCAACTGTGAAATATAAGAAAAGTCACTTGTGTGTGAGCACCTAATTGCAGCCCTGTGGTGGGGTAGCTTGTGTGTTCCTAGCTGGAAAATTTTGTTTCAATACTGGCAAGGTTTTACCCCGTTGACTCACCCTGGCTTCTGGTATCCATCCGGGTACTTCTTCTTACGCCTCCATTTCTGTGTGGGCCCGTCCACAGGGAGAATTCCTTAGCGGTGGCTGCTGGGTATGCACTATGGGAACCTCCGCAAAGTGCCTCTCTAGCCTCCGTTGGATTACCGCTCCCCTCCTGGGCTCTCTCGACATGTGAGTGAACGGCGTCTGACGTCACCCAGTACTCCGCCTCCGGCTGACTCCTTTGTTGTGTGCCGAGTCTCACTGCGGTTAGTTTGACAGTGCGGGTAAGTGATTTTCAGGCAAAGATATGCTGTGCGATCCAATGTGCTTGCTTGCTGGGTCTCCAGACCAATGTATATACAGAAAAAGATGAAGCAGCACCAGTTTCATGCACTTAAAACTGCTTTATTGACAGCTTTTACAACTTTCAAATGTAAGCAGGCAGTATTGTGGTGACAAACTGTGCCTAGACAAACATACATAGATGAGAAACTGCTAACATGTTTCGGCCCTTCTGGCCGTAATCTTAGCTACATTGTTTCTCCCCAATTCACCTTTTATACTTCTGTGCTCATTGTGATTGGTTAAAATTTGATCCAGTGTGTCTGCCTAATTGGGCACAAATGATTACCATTCTAATTTGAACAAAAACATGTCAGCTATTACGTGAACACCTCCAATGAGTGAACTTAAGTAAAACATAGTTACATTTCTATCATTGCTAACATTTTCCATATCCTCCCTGTGAAATTACATGGAATAACTGAAAGGAAGTGAAGCACAAAATATTATGAAATGTTACAATATGCTGATAGAACAATTATTACCATAACTTTATATTAAAAAAAAAAAAAAATTGCTTCCAATGTTCATAATATGTTGCTACAATCATCAAAACATAATAATCACAGTGCACAATACCATCAAGTATGCAATATCATACGAAAACATTTTCGTATGTTAACAGCGGATGAGGGCCTTACCAATATAGTGTCCAAAGGGTGCAGATTTGCATACAAAAAAGGAATGACAATTGGCAACATAGTAGCCCCCACACAGCTGAGAGCAACACACATTTCTAACTCATCATGGCTAAGATTCAATGGAGTCTATAAATGCAATTATGGTCCATGTATAGCATGTGGTTGTTTACAGTTGAGTGAGGGTTTTGTCAGTACAGCCACGGGAGAACATTTCAGACATTTTTCATGTTTGAATTGCAGATCCACTTATGTGGTCTACTTGTTAACCTGTGAAACTTGTTGAGTACAATATACAGGTATCACTACTAGGGAAGCAAGGGAAAGGATCCGTGAACACATCACTAACATAAAAGCTGGTAAGCTCACGACCCCTCTCGTGCAACATTTCAAAATTAAACACAATAAAAACATAAGTTCACTCAGTTGGACTATTATTGAGCAAGTGAAATGTAAAAAGAGAGGGGGGATAGAGAGACTTTACTATCAAAGAGGGAGGTGTACTGGATACACAGGTTAAAAACAAGAATTCCCACAGGATTGAATTCAGAATTTGATTTAATCAATTTTTGGGAGTGAAACAAAAGTATTGGTTCCTGTGGGTCCAGTGCGCCTCCCTCTTTAACTTTTCTCAATATTTCAGTGTCACATCTCTAGCTTCCTATGTTTGTATAGATTTGTTACAAATAAATTAAAAATAAATTAAAAATAAGTTATTTTAAGATTAAGTTCTCACAACATCATTCACCAAAATTGATTATTATGTTTTGATTATTGTAGCAACATATTATGAACATTGGAAGCATTTTTTTTTTTAATATAAGGTTATGGTAATAATTGTTCTATCAGCATATTGTAACATTTCATAATATTTTGTGCTTCATTTCCTTTCAGTTATTCCATGTAATTTCACAGGGAGGATATGGAAAATGTTAGCAATGATAGAAATGTAACTATGTTTTACTTAAGTTCACTCATTGGAGGTGTTCACGTAATAGCTGACATGTTTTTGTTCAAATTAGAATGGTAATCATTTGTGCCCAATTAGGCAGACACACTGGATCAAATTTTAACCAATCACAATGAGCACAGAAGTATAAAAGGTGAATTGGGGAGAAACAATGTAGCTAAGATTACGGCCAGAAGGGCCGAAACATGTTAGCAGTTTCTCATCTATGTATGTTTGTCTAGGCACAGTTTGTCACCACAATACTGCCTGCTTACATTTGAAAGTTGTAAAAGCTGTCAATAAAGCAGTTTTAAGTGCATGAAACTGGTGCTGCTTCATCTTTTTCTGTATATACATAAGTCAACAATGAAGTCCATACTTATTTGTTCCCAAGGACAACTAGGAATAGGTAGAGACATCAATAGCCCATAAGGTCTTAACCTTTCATTTTTTGAGGTAATGCAGGTGGAACAGGTACCAACATAATCTTTAACTGTTTGCTTCATTTTAGGCCACCAGTATGATCTGTTTAGTAAGTCCAAGGTACGCCTGACACCAGGATGACCTGAGGTTGGGATGTTGTGATGATATTTTAAAACCTGGTTCCTTAGAGCTTGAGGTACATAAAGTTTATCTTTGTGATAGAGGAAACCATCTTTTTGCTCTACTTGGTGACGTGTAATTTCATCGTCTTGTCTTTGATGTCTCTTAATCTCGGATAGCAAAGGTGTAGTGATGCCTATGAAACGTTCTTGGGGAATCACTGATTGAATCTCATGTGTTATAGAAGGTCTAACATCTTTCCTAGAGAGAGCATCAGCCTTCCCGTTCTTGTTGGCTGGTCGATATTGAATAATGAAGTCAAACCTGGAGAAATATAGGCTCCAACGGACCTGTCTCGCTGATAAGGTTTTATTGTTCGGGGGATTTTGGAGATTTTTATGGTTTGTGTAAATTTTGACGGGAAACTTAGCTCCCTCCAATAGATGTCTCCAGTTCTCTAAAGCTCTGCGAATGGCGAGGAGTTCTTTGTCTCCTATAGTGTAATTCATCTCCGCAGAAGACATAGTTTTGGAGAAGAACCAGACTGGGTGCAAGGGTTCCATCATAGACAGTCGTTGTGAAAGTACAGCCCCTATGGCAAAGTCTAATGAATCAACTTCAAGGATGTAAGGCAATGAGGCATCAGGGAATCGGAGTATAGGTGCTGTGGAGAAACTGGTCTTGAGGAACTCAAAAGCTGTGGACGCTTCCTTGGTCCAATTTAAAGGTTTGGACTGGGTAGTGAGTTGAGTTAAAGGTTTTACTATTTTGGAGAATCCCTTGATAAATTTCCGATAATAGTTGGAAAAGCCAAGAAAACGTTGTAGATCCTTCCTATTGGCTGGTTGAGGCCAGTCCAATACAGTGTCTACCTTCTTATGTTGCATCTTTATACCTTCAGGGGAGATGTCATAACCCAGGAACGAAATCTCTGTACAATGAAATTGACACTTCTCTGCCTTGGCATAAAGCTTGTGAGTACAAAGTCGGGAGAGTACCCAGCGGAGATGTTTGATGTGATCCTTTAAGGTCTTAGAATAAATTAAAATGTCGTCAAGGTAAACGACCATACAGACATCTAGCAAATCTCTGAAAATGTCATTTATAAAATGTTGGAAAGTCGCCGGAGCGTTACACAATCCAAAAGGCATCACCAGGTACTCAAACAGCCCATATCTAGTGCGGAATGCCTTGAGCCATTCATGACCTTCCTGTATCCGTACCAAATTGTATGCTCCTCTGAGGTCGAGTTTAGAGAAGATGGTAGCGTCAGATAGGCGTTCAATCATCTCCGGAATCAATGGTAATGGATACCGATTTTTTATGGTCCGCTTGTTAAGCTCGCGATAATCGATGATAGGTCTAAGTGAATCATCCTTATTCCTCACAAAGAACATGCCAGCTCCAGCGGGAGAAGTGGAAGGTCTTATGAATCCCTTCTTGAGGTTTTCCTCAAGATAGTTCTTGAGATATTCTAATTCGGATTTGTTTAATGGATAGATATGCCCAAATGGTATGCTTGCCCCTGGCTGTAGTTGGATAGGGCAATCATACGGGCAATGGGGTAGAAGGGTGTCAGCTTCAGACTTACTGAATACATCAGCGAAATCCTTATAATAGCCAGGTAGAATCTGTGGATCAGGAAGAGCATGAAGAAGGTGATGCTGTGGGAAACAGGTGGATTGGCAGTATGTGGAACTGAAGGATATCTTTGAGGAGGTCCAGACTATGGAAGGCTCATGTAATTTTAACCAAGTAATACCTAAGACTACAGGGAAATGAGGAGAAGGCAAAACATCGAAGGAGATAAATTCAGTATGGCCCTTTTCTGTAACAACTCTCAAAGGAACAGTATGATGTGTAATAGGACCATTACGTATAGTAGGCCCATCAATAACACAAAGTACAAGTGGTATCTCTTTTAACACAAGTGGGATTTTATTTAATTTTACAAGCTGAGAGTCGATGAAGTTCCCAAAAGCCCCAGAATCAATGATGGCTTCAGCTGGTAGGCTTTTCTGATCCCACTGCAAGAATAGAGATAGATTACAGTAAGTGGATTTCTTATGGACCTCATGAGAGGAACAAATAATGGTGGACTTACTTTTCTTGTTCTTCTGGAGAATAGGACATTGATACACTGAGTGAATTGGATCTCCACAGTACATGCAGAGGTTCCTAGTCTTGCGCCTCATCCTCTCTTCGCTTGATAAAGTTCCTCTACCGACCCCAATCTCCATAGGAACAGATGTAGGTGGTGAGGGCTTAAGTGGCGTTGTGGAAGCAGTATGCTTAATATATGAGTCGCTATGGAACTTTTCTCCACGTCTCTCTCTAAGTCTTCTGTCAATTTGAGAGGAGATCTTCATCTAGGCTTTTAAGGTAGGTGGTAGTTCGATCCTTGCCAACTCATCCTTCAGATTCTCCGCCAACCCTAAACGGAATTGGTTACGGAGTGCTATAGGGCTCCAGAGGGAGTCTGAAGCATAGAGTTTGAACTCCGCGATGTATTCTTCTATGGGCCTCTTGCCCTGCTTGAGGTCTCTCATGTGAGCCTCAGCGGTCAGTTGAGTGAATTTATCTGAGTATAAATCATCCATAACACTGAAGAAAGATTCTAAGGTGGCAAGGGCAGAATCCTCATGTACACATAAATTGTCTGCCCAAACCCTGGGCTCCCCTCTGAGAAATGTGATAACGGTAAGAACTCTTATTTTCTCAGTAGTATAGGTTTTAGGACGCAAAGTAAAAAGCAAGTGACAGGCGTTTTTGAATTGTTTATAATTGCGTCTGTTTCCACTGAAAGTCTCAGGGAGAGATATCTGAGGTTCAGGTACAGAATCGTGAGCAGACCTAGCAGCTATGGAGTCCTTGAACAGATCTTTTAGAGTCTTATTCTCGATCTGCAGCTCCCTCACTGCGTGAGCTATTTGATCTACTTTCTGAGATAAATTGTAGACCACCTGCGGAAGTTCTGCTGGTTCCATGTTGTTTTGATGGCTTAGTATTATGTAATGTGTGAAAGGACTTTGTGACTTGTGAAACACAACTGCAGAACAGATAGGTGAAATGGATAGAAATGTTTCACCCCTTGAATTGGTATCACTATAGCAGTCAGTGATATCAGTTGAGGTAAGAGAGTGAATTAATATATATATATATAAATGTATTACTATGAAAGAAGAAATAATCTCTCTCAAAGTTAGGAGAGTGGGAACCAAACAAGTCTGTATTTCTTGTCGCAAGTCGTTATCAGATTAACAGGTATAAGGAGATTCTTAGCGGATATCTGTACTGAATGAAGTCTCAGGTTAATTCGTTAGAAGATTTCCCCCAAGAGATTAGCACTCTGAAAACCAAATTGTAACTAATGTTCCCAAAACAATTTGTTCACTAGAAGGGTAAACAGTTCCGTTACCTGTGTCTTGCAGCTGCAGTGAACAGCGTTCAGAGGACAGAGCGCAGCAGGCCGGGGAGGAGTCACTCGCTGACGCGCTGGTTGATTGACAGCGCAAGACGCTAGCGAGCCCCGGTTTTCTGTGAAAACCAACTGCGGCTATTTAGATTCCGGATAAGTAGCTGGGAAGTATGTTCAGAGGGTTCAGGCAGATGTCTCTCAGGGGAAGACCGAAACTCCTCAACACGAATGAAAGCAGACTTGTAGTGTATCCTCTGATAGGAACGGCAAGTGCCGAAGTTGTTAGGATGCGGTGTCCATAAGATGCAAAAGAAAAGTATCTTCAGAAAGAGAGATGCTGCAACTGTAGGAGCATATAACAAAAAGGTATTGTAATCCACAGATAGCTGGAAAGCAATATTATTCCAGTAGGAATAAGTGAGCTCAGTATGAGCAGGAGTTACTCTGTCTAAGCAACAAAATACTAAGCACCTGCCCTTGCAAGAACAGGTGTATTTAAAGACTCTGTGGGCAGGACTTAGAAAATTCAGGTAGAGGCTTAAAGGTAAATGCATGCAGTGAAGAATCCTGACACTGTGAAACCTCTCTTGGCCAATTTGTCTGCTCTCGCAGCTTGTTATGATCCTCCTCTGCAGTGCAATGTATTCCTCACCCAGGGGAGAATACAATGCAACCACAGGTTCTTGAGCAGCAGGGCTTCTAGGTGCTTGAGGTGCAGGTTCAGCTGCATCTGCTGGTGCTTGAGGAACTACTTCAGCTGCATCTGCTGGTGCTTGAGGAACTACTTCAGCTGCATCTGCTGGTGCTTGAGGAACAACTTCAGCTGCATCTGCATGTGCTTGTGGAACATCTTCATCTGCTGGTGCTTGTGGGACATCTTCAGCTATATGCTCCTCTGTAGATGGTGGAGCTCTCCCAAGGGAAGAGGATGGTGGAGCTCTCAGGGTGGATTGGTAGTCCCATTGATGACCAGAGTATGACCACTCAGCCTGTCCAGTTTGCACTTCTTGGGACATACCCTGTGTGTTATAGCCATGACTGCCCTGATATTGTGTTGGGGGGGGGGGTAAAGACATGGACCCTTTGTGGCTGACTTGGCTCCCCCTCAAAGCCAAAAGAAGAGTATTCCTCTGGCCAGGAATCTTGCCAGGGCTCATATGGCAATGGTGGTGGATCACTTCTGGGTCCTCAACAGAAGCCATCCAACCCTGCTCATGCCTGGGAGCATAATGTTCATGTGGTTGCCTGTAGACTGGTGATGGTGGCTGCATGCCTGTGACTGGTGGTGGTGGTGGAGGTGGCTGCATGCCTGTGACTGGTGGTGGTGGTGTATGTGGCGGCATGCCTGTTTGCAGCCTGGTGACAGGAGGTTCTGTGGAGGAGTCAAATGATGAGAGGGATTAGTACAGTCATATATATGTCCATGTGGGCATACAATGTACATTGATACATGCTAGGGCCTATACTCATTCTCATGTCAAACTCTATAACATGCATGTGCATAATGTGATTTGTGATATGAGGGATTTTAATCTGCACAGAATACAAGTATGTGTTTCATACAATAGTTATGTGTACATGTCAATGATGGAAAAAATGTGTTCTTTAAGTGACACTATTGTCACACAATTTACTTTAGCCTGATGTAGGCACAGAACCTGCTTTCTGAGCTAAAAGTATTGTGATGGCTATAGTGTCCATTTACTGAAAACTCTACATGTGGCTTGTGGCCTGTGTTACTTTGAGACATGTTAGTATTGCACTATTCCACCTCATATCATGAATTGCATTGTGTTAAGTAGCATTAATGTCAAATATAATTGTAGATGTTTTTGTTAGTAGGCCAAATACCATGCTCCTCATTGTGTACATGAATGTGTGACATTAAAGGATGTTATATCTCAAATACATATCATACTGGTGTGTGGGATGTTACTCACCAGCATGAGGTGCTGTGGTTGCAACCCCTGATTCAAGAGCCCCTGGAAGTCCACGGACTGCTGTGATACTCAGAGACCTGCATATCATCTCCTGCCAGGTATTGTATTCTGCTTCCAAGGGTGGACCACCGCCTGTTCCCCTCTGGTGCATGGCTTCCTGCCCCATATTCTCGTTCACCCGCCTCTTACAGTCATTCCATCTTTTTTTAAGGCCCTCAACAGTCCTACGCTACGGGGCCACACTGTTGACGGCATCCTCTACCGCCAACCATGCTGTTTTCCGCCTTCTGGCAACACCTTTGCCCTTCTCCTGGCCAAAGAGGGCACTGTGATTGTCCATGATGGCCTGGACTAGGGCAACATTCTCAGAGAATGAGAAATTAGGATATCTCATCCTTTCATCCTCTGTGGACACCTGGCTTCCTCCCTGTGATGTCCCTGGTGTGGGTTCCTCCCTATCCTTTCCCTCCTCCCCCCTTCTGTCCCCATGTGCACCCTCTGTCCCTCTCCTTGATGTGCCTGGTCTCTGGGGCTCTTGGGCATCTCCCCTCCCATCATCCCTTCTAGCTCTCCCTCTCCCCACTCCACTTACTCCCTAACTGGGACCCCACTGCTCCTCCTGTCCGCTACAATACTCCTCTCCCTGCCACTCCTCTCCCCTCCTCCCCTCCGCCCTACCTCTCCCTACCATCCTCACACTACACACACTCACACACTCACTCTCAGTTCAATCACACACAATCACAACCAAACACTCAGCCTATCACACTGTCAAATTGAAATAAAATGTGTGAGGTGTTAGAAAAAAAATGTTGTGTATTTTGTATATGTATGTATGCAAAATGTGTGCAATATGTAAAAAGATGTGTAAGTGTACAAGCTTACCCAACCAACAATGCGATCTAACTAACTCCTCTGTTTGCACCTCTCTCTCTACTCTAACTAATTCTCAACTCCACTGTAGTGTGCTGTAGCTCAACGAACCATCCAAACACACTGAAGAAAATAGCAGCTGCGCATGGGTTTATATATGAATTTTGAATAGCGTAATTACGTGGCGCATTTTTAGATGAAGTCGTGGGTCATTTTTACGAGTGTTAGCCTAATTTGCATAAAACTACACTTTATTGAGACTTAACGTCGACAAAATACTGGCGTAAGTACTTGCGACGAGTAAAATGTGTATTTGCGCACTTTTCGGAACAACGCCAGTTTGTCCTACTTACGCCACTTTAGCATCTGATGCCGCTGTATATGTAATACCCCGATGTGCGAGGTGAAATTATGCGCCCCAAATGTTTAACATAAGCTGGCGTGGCAGTTTTGTTTACTGGTTATAGCTATTGTGACAGAAAGCAAGGCCTGGTTATAAATGGAAGATATTTAAGACCAAGCATTGTACATGCTATTTCTCCTTTCAGTTAAAACCCCAGGGAGAAAGAGTGTGTATTTGATTATCCCAGACAGCTGTGAAGCTGTCCAGCAGCTAATCACAGGTGTGGCTAATTAGAAGTTGTGAGGGTTTAAATAGCAGCCTCACTTAGGCCTTGAGAGAGAGAGTTACCAGCTACAGAAGCTGGTGTGTGTGTTTGTTACACTGTGTAAAAGACTTTTGTTCCTGTGAACTGTAAAAGGACATTATTTTTACAAAGCACTTATGGAATGCTGTGAAGTGCTGGGACACATTTAAAAGTACTTAACTTTGCTGCAGAGGAAGGATTTCCCTCTTTTGAAAATTAACTGCCTGTTTGTTATTGCTGTGAAAAATAAAGCCTTTTAAACTACAGTGGATTGCCCTGTGCTGCATTTGTGCCCTAGAAGACAGTGGTTAAAAGTGTTCCTGTCACACTTGGTGGAGAATGCGGGCAACCACGTTGTAAGTCTGTGGGCATAATAATCTGCAAGAAACATGGAGGAAGTCATTAAAGCTTTGATCCATTCTAATGCTATACAGCAAGAGACTAACAGAAAAGCTGCTGAAAATAGTGCAGCACTGCAACAGTTGGTCTTGGCCCAGTCAGAGAGTGCTATGCTGCTGGCTAAATCACAGAAGGAGAACACTGAATTGTTGATACAACAGATGGCTGCTGTGCAAGCTGAGACATTCAGGAAGACCCGGGAGGAGCAGCAAAGTGCTACACAGACTCTGCAACGAGAGGTTCAAGCCATATCAGAAAGACTGAACTCTGAATATGCTGGTGGCAGCCAAGGTTCCAGAGTAATAAGGGCTTCATCTTCAAAAAATGACAGCAGCTGATGATGTTGAGGCGTATCTTTTGGCATTTGAACGCACAGGAGAAAGAGAAAAATGGCCGACAGTTGAGTGGGCAAGTATACTTGCGCCATTTCTTAGTGGTGAACCTCAGAAGGCCTACTTTGATTTAGAGCCAGCACAAGCCAGTGACTATGAGAAATTGAAAGCAGAAATCCTTGCACGCCTGGGGGTGACTTCGGCAGTCCGTGCACAAAGATTCCATTCCTGGATGTTTTCATCTCATAATACTGCAAGATCCCAGATGTTCGACCTTATACACCTTGCCAGGAAGTGGCTGCAACCAGAGGTTAATTCGGCTACCAAAATAGTGGAACTACTGGTGATGGACCGGTTTCAGCGTGGATTACCTGCTTCCCTGTGGCGGTGGGTTAATCAAGGTGATCCTCAAACAGCGGATCAGTTGATTGTATTGGTCGAAAGATTTATAGCTTCAGGAGAAGTTTTGCAACAATCTTCAATGGATCAGACCCACAATCCCAAGTCCCAGAGCTCTACAAGAACTGGTAAGACTGTTCAGGGGATAAAGGGGATAAGAGAGCAGCAGGTGTATAGGCAAAACACCAGAGACATTTCCCCAGGAATTAAGGAAACATTTAAATATAACCAACCTGTAAGATGTTTTAAATGTAATGAGGTTGGGCATATTGCTAGAGACTGTGATAAAGATGAATTTATGGACTGTAATGTTGCACATTCACTATTGTCTAATAGCAACAGCTCCGTTAATAATGATTCCCATTGGTGTACTGTGACGGTTAATGGTAAAGTGTCTAGGGCTTTGCTTGATTCAGGAAGTATGGTCACACTAGTGGCTAAATCTTTAGTACCAGATGCAGTATTAGATTATGGGGAAAAAATGGGAATTATCTGTGTTCATGGAGATAAACGGGAATATCCTACAGCTGAGGTGGAGATTGAGACTCAGTGTGGTAAATTAAAATATTGTGTTGGTGTAGTACCAAATTTAGCCCATGAGGTGGTGATAGGGAGAAATTTTCCAAGATTTCTGGAGTTATGGGAATCTCCAGAAATATGTCAAACTTCTGATATTTATGTATTTCCTTTCTCTGAAACTGATTCTGAAGGGGGTTCCATTGAAAAGGATAAAAATAAGATTTATTGCCCTATGCCTGTATTAGTAGGTGATCAACCTTCTCAGAGTAATGAAGTACCAAGTACTAGCTCGGAAAATATTGATGATTTGATAGATCTGGTTGGTGGCCCTGGTAATTTTAAAAAAGCCCAATGGGAGGATCCAACATTGGTAGAGGCAAGAAATAATATCAGGGTTATAAATGATGTTAATTACATAGTAAGTCAGCCAGGGAGAAGGAAACCTGAGCAAATATATCATATAATTTGTTAAAACCTTGGAAAGCTAGGGAAGTTTTAGTTACCTTAAAACCTACAGAACTCCCTGTCACTGAACCAGAGGTAAAAATATCGGAAACCCTATCTGTACATCAGAAGCGAGAGGTCAAGGACTGGAGGTAGAAAAAATATTAAAGCTTGGGGTAATTGAGGAATCACAAAGTGAGTGGAACAGTCCAATCGTGCTTGTTCCAAAGCCGGATGGTTCATTAAGGTTCTGTAATGACTTTCGTAAGCTTAATTGTGTTTCCAAATTTGACACCTACCCAATGCCTAGGGTAGATGAGTTGATAGAAAGGCTAGGAAAAGCACGTTATCTCACTACAATTGATTTAGCGAAAGGGTATTGGCAGGTGCCTCTCACTAGTCAAGCAAAGGAAAAGACAGCTTTTTCAACCCCAGAGGGCTTATTTCAGTATACGGTGTTGCCATTTGGTTTACATGGGGCCCCGGCAACATTCCAGAGGATGATGGATAGAATTCTGAAACCCCATGTTCGTTATGCGGCAGCATATTTGGATGATGTTATAATTTATAGTACAGATTGGGAATCCCATCTTCCAAAAGTTCAAGCAGTACTTGATGCAATACGGTCCGCTGGGTTAACTGCCAATCCTGCAAAATGTACTGTTGGTTTACAGGAAGCTAAGTACTTGGGTTATACTATTGGTAGAGGATTAGTTAAACCTCAGACAACAAAAGTAGAGGCCATACAGAACTGGCCACAGCTTCTAACTAAAAAAACAAGTAAGAGCATTTATTGGGATAACTAGTTATTATAGAAGGTTTATCCCGAATTTCGCTACAATTGCGGCACCCTTGACAGATCTCACAAAAGCAAGGGCCCCAATTATGATAAAATGGTCCCCAGAAGCAGAACAAGCTTTTAAGCATTTGAAAGATGCCCTTTGTGCCCATCCAGTTTTGGTAACCCCCAATTTCGATAAAGATTTTATTGTACAGACAGATGCCTCTGATGTTGGTTTAGGAGCAGTTCTCTCGCAGGAGTGTCAGGGAGAAGAGCATCCTGTCCTTTTCCTAAGCAGAAAACTTATTTCACAGGAAAAGAACTATTCTATAGTGGAGAAAGAATGCCTTGCCATTAAGTGGGCTTTAGAGACCCTTAGGTACTATCTGTTGGGAAGAAAATTTAAATTAATAACAGATCTTGCTCCTCTCACATAGATGAGTCAGAACAAGGAAACAAATTCAAGGGTTACTAGGTGGTTTCTTAGCTTGCAACCCTTCAATTTTACTGTTGAGCACAGGGCCGGTCTTTTGCAGGGCAATGCTGATGGTTTGTCTCGGGTACATTCATTGATGTCCATGGTCGCTCAACCCGCTGGGTGTGAGCTGGGGGGGAGGATATGTGACAGAAAGCAAGGCCTGGTTATAAATGGAAGATATTTAAGACCAAGCATTGTACATGCTATTTCTCCTTTCAGTTAA